>NW_013795432.1:0-583 GCF_000517525.1 Limulus polyphemus | reverse complement strand
GTACTAAGAATTATATTACAGAAAAAAGCACGTTCTTGGCAGCACTAAATTAAAGTATTTGATTGTGTGTGTGTACTAAGAATTATATTACAGAAAAAAGCACGTTCTTGGCAGCACTAAATTAAAGTAATTGATTGTGTGTGCATGTACTAAGAATTATATTACAGAAAAAAGCATGCCATGGAATAACGTCGTGTATAAAGATCAAATTTCATACTCTTGTCTACTGCTGTAATGTATGGGAACCTAACAACAAAAAGGGTTTTTTAAAGATACTATGTCAGACTTGTATGTAGTTATAACTACAATGTTAGATACTGTAATTGACTAACAGACCTAGGGATGACATGTCTTCATGATCTATTAGGTTAAAACCTTAGTTTGGTCAGTATGGACTAACAGACCTAGGGATGACATGTCTTCATGATCTATTAGGTTAAAACCTTAGTTTGGTCAGTATGGACTAACAGACCTAGGGATGACATGTCTTCATGATCTATTAGGTTAAAACCTTAGTTTGGTCAGTATGGACTAACAGACCTAGGGATGACATGTCTTCATGATCTATTAGGTTAAAACCTTG
>NW_013795431.1:0-579 GCF_000517525.1 Limulus polyphemus | reverse complement strand
ATTCATATCTGGGATGTGACTTCTAACGGGACTGAATATGTCTGCATTAGGGTTTAGCTGCGGGCTCTGTAAGGGGCTTGCCATTGTCTGGGGCTGATTAAGTCGATGGTCAATGTATCCTCCTTGTGTAACAGACAATAAATCGTTCTTTGACGTATCTAATTCGCTTTTAAATTTACTAATGTTTTCCATTTGTACTTCTTGCCACTGTTGTTGACTTTCCTGTAGTTACTGCTGACTTTCCTGCAACTGTTGGAGACTTTCTTCCTGTTTCCTTTCTTGTTCCAGTTGCCACTGCTGTAATTTTTCTTCTTGTTTCTTTTCTCGTTCTTCTTGTTTCTTTTCTTTTTCCTCTAACAACTGCTGTAATTTCTCTTCTTGTTTATTTCTTTCTCCTCAACAACTGCTGTAATATCTCTTCTTGTTTCTTTTCTTTTTCATCTAACAACTGCTGTAATCTCTCTTCTTGTTTAATTTCTCGTTCTTCTTGTTTCTTTTCTTTTTCCTCCAACAACTGCTGTAATCTCTCTTGTTTATTTTGCTGTTCGAGCTGCCACTGTTGCTAGGTTTTCTGCAACT
>NW_013795430.1:0-580 GCF_000517525.1 Limulus polyphemus | reverse complement strand
AAAAACCAGATTGGCTCACAAAGAGTTTAAGAGATAAAATTAAAGAAAAGCGTCATAAATTTAAGAAATTTAAATTGACTGATACAACAATAGATTTAGAAGATCAACAAAGTTGGTGAAACAGGAAATTAGGACATCAAAAAGGATGTATGAGAAGAGGTTGGCTGAAAATGTAAAAATTAACAGTAAGGATTTCTTTAAATGCATTACGGGTAAAAAAAATTTTAGGATGGGGGTAGGACCCTTGAGGGATGATAAAGGAAGGCTAATATCTGATGATTATGAGATGGCTGGGTTATTAAATTTTGCTTTTTCTGTGATTTTTACAAATGAAGATTTAAGCAGTATTCCATATCTTGAATAGTTGATAAATGGAAATAAGATCAAACAAGATGACTGCATTAATTCTGAGATGGTTAAGAAAAAATTGGGAAGTTAAAAAAACAATAAGGCTCCCAGGCCAGATATTTCGTCAAGGTTTTTGAATGAGGTTAAAGATTGGATATGTGAGCCACTTACTACTATTTTTTGTCAGTCCTTCAATAATGGGCAGGTACCAGAGGATTAGAAGTTAGCTAAT
>NW_013795429.1:0-579 GCF_000517525.1 Limulus polyphemus | reverse complement strand
TAAATAGTTACCACCACTGGTCCCCACAATCTTGTAGAATGTCCTGTCACACCATAAAGCTTCTGTATGGCTTCTGGTACTCCGAGATGATTTAACACCTTGATGCTCACAGGGGTTTGCTGAGACGCAGAGTCTATGACAAAGTTGCAACTTTGGCCATCCAGCTTTCCTGTCACATAGACACTGTGTGTGCTTGGCATTTTACACATAGCTGTAGGGACTTTCATGATGGGGGTTGGTGAGTGTCCCTCAACACCAACCACTACTGGTCTCCTTGAGGCCGACTTGTTGGTAATATTCTTCCTACACTGGCTCTTCAAATGTCCGTGCTTTCCACAGTTCCAACAACCTTTCTGGATACCAGCCTTTCCTGCTGTGGCACCTCCCCTGTGTTGAAGTTTCCAGCATTGAGCTCTCCTGTGCCCAGGTTTATTACAGTGCCAGCAAAGTCCTTCGAACCTCTCTGAAAGCTGACCTTTTTCTGGCCTTGAATCCAGATGACTGTACCAACCTTGGTACCTCTGTGCTCGAATTAACGTAGGATTCAAATTCGAGAACACTGGCCATTGCATCCTGCAT
>NW_013795428.1:0-581 GCF_000517525.1 Limulus polyphemus | reverse complement strand
ATCCTCTAGTTCTTCGGTTTCTCTTCTAAATACCCGAAAAGAACAAATTAAGATCGGTCCTATAGTTCTTTTGTTTCTCTCCTAAATACCCGAAAAGAACAAATTAAGATCGGTCCTATAGTTCTTCGGTTTCTCTTCTAAATACCCGAAAAGAACAAATTAAGATCGATCCTCTAGTTCTTGGGTTTCCCTTCTAAATACCCGAAAAGAACAAATTAAGATCGATCCTCTAGTTCTTGGGTTTCCCTTCTAAATACCCGAAAAGAACAAATTAAGATCGGTCCGCTAGTTCTTGGGTTTTCTTCCAGCTTAATATTTTCAGAAATGACTGTGGTTTTATATGTCGATTTTTTAAACATAGTTGATTAATTTATTGTAATTAACAACTTTTGGATAACTTAGAACTGACTATTAGTAATTTCTTAACTTTTGGATAACTTAGAACTGACTATTAGTAACTTTATAACTTTTGGATAACTTAGAACTGACTATTAGTAACTTCTTAACTTTTGGATAACTTAGAACTGACTATTAGTAATTTCTTAACTTTTGGATAACTTAGAACTGACTATAAGTAACTT
>NW_013795427.1:0-579 GCF_000517525.1 Limulus polyphemus | reverse complement strand
CCAGACGTTAGCCACGTGATTTGCAATTTATACGGCGCGAATAGTAGTTAGACACGTTTCAAAGGGCAATAAAACAATAAAATTTAGTTATAAATAGATGTATACTGTTACAAGCTTTAAGCTACTTAGGAAATCAAGTAGTCACTTTTAAGTAATGGTACCTCAAGAACATTGTTTGTTTGTTTTAAGCACAAAGCTACACAAAGGGCAATCTGTGCTCTGCCCACCACGGGTATCGAAACCCGGTTTTAGCGTTGTAAGTCCGCAGACATTCTGCTGTGCCACTGGGGGCCCTTAAAAACAGAAGAAATTTTCTTGTTTATTGGAAAATCTGTTAATTTTATCCTCTTGCATATTGTCCTACTTTAGTAATTGCTAAGGATAAACAACATGTAGTGTACATTATATATAACAACTTTTACCACTTGCTGGGGGTAAACAACATCTAGTGTGCATTATAAATAGCAGTTTTTACCACTTTCTGGGGTAAACAACATCTAGTGTACATTATATATAACAGTTTTTACTACTTGCTGAGGGTAAACAACATGTGGTGTACATTATAAATAACAGTTTTTA
>NW_013795426.1:0-576 GCF_000517525.1 Limulus polyphemus | reverse complement strand
TGTACTGCAGAGAAGCTTTTTGATTCTTCTCTGTTATCGATTACCTGCTACCACAGGTTACTAAATGGATAGATCTTAACCAAATTCGGTATGTATATTAACTAGTTCGTTCCACAGTATCATTCGAAGTTTCACCTTCCCACTATTCGTATTATGGGAGTAATGGGAGGTTTTGCATTTTGTACCAGTACTTCGTCACATTTAGACGAATCTTCTTAAAATATTTTATGCAAGGTTCGTGGGAACTTTTCACATTAACTTACAAAATTAAAACTTTATAGTATTAGTTTTACGATTTTCGTGGTCGTTTTTTGTTACTCTCTTATTGGCTTCCCTGAAAGCGTATGTGTACTGCAGTGAAGCTTTTGGTTACTGATTGTTTCTCGATTTCCATTTACCAGAGAGTCTTGAATTGATGGTTCTTTACCAAATTAGGTATGTAGGTACACTCTATCGTTGCACAGTTATAAGCAGAGTTTCAACCTCCTACGGTTCATTTTAAGGGAGTTATTTAAGGTTTTGCGTTTGGTATGTTATATGCAGAGTTTCTCCCTCCTACGATTCATTTTAAGGGAG
>NW_013795425.1:0-576 GCF_000517525.1 Limulus polyphemus | reverse complement strand
GAAAATTCATCACGAGTGTGAGAGGAGAGGGCTTTATAACGATTTTCATAATTTCTGAACTTCAAAACTATTTACCATTATTTGCAAGGTTTTCCTGCTTACTATTTATGTCAAAACCGGCTCTTGGACGAAGAATTGAAGATACAACATCGTCGTAAAAGACAACTAACTACGCAGTTGACTTCTATTAATGTCGAGCTAGGAAATCAATCCCCCCCCCCCAGTGGCACAGCGGTATGTCTGCGGACTTATAATGCTAGAATCCGGGTTTCGTTACCCGTGGTTGGCGGAGCACATATAGCCTATTGTGTAGCTTTGTGCATAATTACAAACAAACAAGGAAATCAATTACCTGTCCTGCCTCGACTAAAACCATCTTATAAATCTGATTAATCGCCTTAACACTGAAATTACTGCTCAACTTAATGTGAAACTTAAACTCTCTCCTAAAATAATAAGTTAAAAATAATGTTTTTAATTAATTAATTTTTAAGTTTAGTGATGTTAAACTATATGAACATGCTAAACTGCAATAGATAAAGGCTTGAACTATTACTTACCTATTCGTATACTAAA
>NW_013795424.1:0-577 GCF_000517525.1 Limulus polyphemus | reverse complement strand
GTGTAGCTGACTTTGATAAAATAGACGTTTGGGAACAACAAAGGCCAAACTCTGGTAAGTGTTAAAAGAGAGGTTGGACTAACCAGGTGCCATCAAGCTGAAGTCAAAGTGACTGAAAGAGTTGATGATGGTGAAGTGGAACCAAGTATAGATATTAAAGCAGAACAGGAGAAAGTTCAAGATTTGAAGCCAAGAATTGATTTTCTACAAGCAAGTGTTTTGCACCCTGCGACAAAAAACTATTGGGCACATTGGGATCAGTTGAAGCTCGAAGATGGTATTCTTGTCCAGAGATGGCAAACAGTTATACCGAGAAAGTTACGGGAAGTTGTGCTGCGTCAATCCCATGATACTTTAACAGGAGGACATCTCGGAGTTAAGAATACATTGAGTTACCTACGGCAGATATTTTACTGGATAGGTATGAGGCAAAATGTGGAAGAATGGTGCAAGACCTGCAATACATGTTGTGCTAAAAGGGGATCCAAGCATAAGGGACATGCTCCAATGAAGTTATATCAAGTTGGTGCCCCAATGGAAAGAGTAGCCATTGACATTGCTGGTCCTTTGCCTCGAA
>NW_013795423.1:0-580 GCF_000517525.1 Limulus polyphemus | reverse complement strand
AGTTGCTGACTATAGATCTCTGCATTGACAGTTCGCTGTGTGTTGAGGAGTTCGAAATGAATTACTCCTTTGATGCCCCACCAAATGCAAAGCATCATTTTCTGTGGATGGAGTCCAGGTTTTGGGGTCGGAAGTGGTTTTTGTCTAGGACTGAGCCATTGTTTTTGGCGTTAAATATTCGCATAGAGAATTAATTTTTCATCACCAGTCACAATTCTGTCTAAAAATGGTTCACGTGCATTACGCATCGGAAAAGACGAAGCAACGTTCACACGTTCGAAACGATGATCATCGGAAAGCTTGTGAGGCACCCAAACACCTTCTTTATGGAGTTTTCCCATATTCCTTAGATGTATTGTTTCATGAGAGACATGCGATTTCAGGGCCATTTCGCGAGTGTGTGTTACCTTGGGTTAGACTCAACAAGAGTCTTCAGAGCATCACTATCAATTCCAACATGTCAGCACCCGCCATCACAGTTTTTAAGGCTTAAGTCACCTGAACGAAATATGCTGAACCATCGTTGACACTTACGAACGTTCAAAAAATTTCCATAAATTTCTTTGATATTCTTTGTGGT
>NW_013795422.1:0-951 GCF_000517525.1 Limulus polyphemus | reverse complement strand
TTACCTATCTTTAGCGTTATTTGGTACAACAACTCCACAAACACCTAAGTGTAACTCTAGTTATAGAATTTATAGCCACCATACTCATCTTTAGCCTTACTTGGTACAACTACTCCATAAATAGTTACAGAATTTATAGCCACCATACTCATCTTTAGCCTTACTTGGTACAACTACTACATAAAAACCTAGGTGTAACTATAGTTACCGAATTTATAACCACCATACTAATCTTTAGCCTTACTTGGTACAACTACTCCATAAATAGTTACCGAATTTATAGTCACCATACTCATCCTTAGCCTTACTTGGTACAACTGCTCCATAAATACCTAGATGTAACTATATTTACCGAATTTATAACCACCATACTCATCTTTAGCTTTACTTGGTACAACTACTACATAAATACCTAGGTGTAATTATAGTTACCGAAATTATATCCAACATACTCATCTTTAGTCTTACTTGTTACAACTACTCCATGAACTCCTAGGTGTAACTATAGTTACCGAATTTATAACCACCATACTCATCTTTAGCCTTTCTTGGTACAACTACTCCATGAACTCTTAAGTGTAACTCTATTTAGAGAATTTATAAACACCATACTCATCTTTAGCGTTATTTGGTACAAAAACTCCACGAACACCTAGGTGTAACTATAGTTACAGCATTTATAACCATCATACTCATCTTTAGCCTTACTTGGTACAACTACTCCATGAACACCTAGGTGTAACTCTAGTTTCCGAATTTATAACCACCATACTCATCTTTAGCCTTACTTGGTACAACTACTCCATGAACACCTAGGTGAACTCTAGTTACCGAATGTGTAACCCCCATACTCATCTTTAGTGTTGTTTGGTACAACAAATCCACGAACACATAGGTGTAACTGTAGTAACCGGATTTCTAACAACCATACTCATCTTTAGTCTTACTTGG
>NW_013795421.1:0-1220 GCF_000517525.1 Limulus polyphemus | reverse complement strand
TATTGTTAAAATCTTTTGTCTTCTTATTGACAGTACACATTATTGATATATCCTGTATCTTCTTATTGACAGGACACAGTATTAATAAGAAGATACAGGATTTAATGTACTGTCAATAAGGAGACATAATTTAACAATACTGTGTCCTGTCATTAAGAAGACAAAATATTTAACGATACTGTGTACTATCATAACAAGTCATAATATTTAATGATGCTGTGTACTATCAATAACAAGCCAAAAGATTTAACGATACTGTGTACTGTCAATAAAAAGACACAAGATTTAAAAATACTGTGTCCTGTCAATAAGAAGATACAGGATTTATCAACACTGTGAACTGTCAATTAGAAGGCACTAGATTTAACAATACTGTGTCCTGTCAATAAGAGGATACAGGATTTAACAATACTGTGTCCTGATTCAATACTGTGTACTGTCAATAAGGAGACATAATTTAACAATACTAATAAGAAGATACAGGATTTAAATACTGTGTACTGTCAATAAGAAGATACAGGATTTATCAATAATGTGTACTGTCAATAAGAAGACACAAAAGTTAACAATACTGTGTCCTGTAAGACACAAGATTTAACCCTGTCAATAAGTACACAGTATTGATAAATCCTGTATCTTCTTATTGACAGGACACAGTATTGTTAAATCTTGTCTCTTCTTATTGACAGTACAAAGTATCGTCAAATCTTGTGTCTTCTTATTGACAGTACACAGTATTGATAAATCCTGTATCTTCTTGTTGACAGGACTCAGTATTGTTATATTTTGTGTCTTTTTACTGACAGTACACAGTATCGTTAAATCTTGTGGCTTGTTATTGATAGTACACAGTATCATTAAATGTTATGACTTGATATGATAGTACACAGTATCGTTAAATCTTGTGTCTTCTTATTGACAGTACACATTATTTATAAATCATTTTTCTTCTTATTGACAGGACACAGTATTGTTAAAACTTGTGTCTTCTTATTGACAGTACGCAGTATTGATAAATCCTGTATCTTCTTATTGACAGTACACAGTATCGTTAAATCTTGTGGCTTGTTATTGATGGTACACAGTATCATTAAATGTTATGACTTGTTATGATAGTACACAGTATCGTTAAATCTTGTGTCTTCTTATTGACAGTACACATTATTGATAAATCCTGTATCTTCTTATTGACAGGACACAGTATTGTTAAATCTTGTGTC
>NW_013795420.1:0-581 GCF_000517525.1 Limulus polyphemus | reverse complement strand
ACTCTGAAGTTAAGGTGGTCTAATTAAAAAGTTCCTTAAAATCAGGATAAATTTCTAGGGTTTTGTTTCAAGTGTTAAAATCATTACAGACTCCACAGTACCTTAATTTAGTAACTTTTGCAATCGTGTGAGTGGAAAATGGAACGGCACCTTTCCCTGGTTGGGATCACAGGATCCTACTGAGTAAAAGTTTGCTGTGGGGGGAAAGGCCTCGAAAATAATATTTCCCGATCGTATCCGGTGGACGCTGAAATGAAGAGAAAATGTAAAGGTTAGTATAGATTAGTTATAATAGATCATTTAAAAAAAAAGGTTTGGCTGGTGGGAAGGCGATGGTAAGGTTGGAAACGTCTGGTGGTAGTCTTCTTCGAAGACTGGTCCTTCTATGTCGGAATAAAAATGTTGAGAACACGGGAACTGGTACTGGAAGCTTTCGTCGAACGCAGAATCGGTCCTATAATCGTAGGGTGAATGAGACTGTCTGGATGATGAGCGAAGGAATCTGCGAGAGTTGTCGACAGGCTATTATTCTGTCTGGGTTCTCCAGGCTTTCTTGGAGATGCGTGTCTGGGTTTCGCGGT
>NW_013795419.1:0-580 GCF_000517525.1 Limulus polyphemus | reverse complement strand
GGACTAGCAATAGGTTTTCTTGTTCACTTTAGCTAACATTGTTATTTTTTACAGTCCTCATACAGATTAATCCTGTGATTTCAAAAAGTAGAGCGTAGCGTATTATCCCAATAGATTTATTATTTTATACAAATAGAAATAACAAAATCTGTCCTTTCCAAGGAACACTGATATATATATATACTGGGCGAGTCAAAATTCATGATTTTTCCCTATTGTTATATTAGTTCGTCAAGAACTTAATGTCGCTTCTTCTTAGATGAAAAAACCCGAACAACTTATATATCTAAACAAAACATCTCTTCATTGACAGTTCACTGTGGATTGAGAAGTTCGAAATGAATTACTCCTTTCATGTCCTACTAAATGTAAAGCATCACTTTCTGCGGATGAAGTCTAGCTTTTAGGATCGGAAGTGGTTTTTGTCTAGGACCGAACCATTGTTTTTGGTGTTTAATATTCGCATAGAGAATCCATTTTTCATCAGCGGTGACAATTCTGTCCAAAAATGCTTCACGGAAGAGACGAAGCAATGTTCACACGTTGGAAACGATGATCATCGGAGAGTTCGTGAGGCACC
>NW_013795418.1:0-582 GCF_000517525.1 Limulus polyphemus | reverse complement strand
GACAGGACACAGTATTGATAAATCCTGTATCTTCTTATTGACAGGACACAGTATTATTAAATCGTGTGTCTTTTTATTGACAGTACACAGTAACGTTAAATCTTTTGGCTTGTTAGTGATAGTACACAGTATCATTAAATCTTATAACTTGTTATGATAGTACACAGTATCGTTAAATCTTGTGTCTTCTTATTGACACTACACAGTATTGATAAATCCTTTATATTCTTATTGACAGGATACAATATTGTTAAATTTTGTGTCTTCTTATTGACAGTACACAGTATTGATGAATCCTGTAACTTCTTATTGACAGGACACATTATTGATAAATCCGGTATCTTCTTATTGACAGGACACAGTACTGTTAAATCTTGTGTCTTCTTATTGACAGTACACAGTATTGACAAATCCTGTATACTCTTATTGAAAGACCACATTATTGATAAATCTTGTGTCTTCTTATTGACAGTACACAGTATTGATAAATCATTTATATTCATATTGACAGGACACAGTATTGTTAAATTATGTTTCTTCTTATTGAGAGTACACAGTATTGATAAATCCTGTATCTTCTTA
>NW_013795417.1:0-1771 GCF_000517525.1 Limulus polyphemus | reverse complement strand
TTCTTATGGTTTTTCCCAATCCATTTTCTCTTCTGGATGATCCAAATGTTCCAAGAAATACTTGTGGTTCTTCCCAATCCATTGACTCTTCTGGATGATCCAAATGTTCCAAGAACTACTTGTGTTTCTTCCTAATCCATTGACTCTTCTGGATGATCCAAATGTTCCAAGAACTACTTATGGTTCTTCCCAATCCATTGACTTTTCTGGATGATGTTCTTGGAACATTTGGATCATCCAGAAGAGTCAATGGATTGGGAAGAACCATAAGTAGTTCTTGGAACATTTGGATCATCCAGAAGAGTCAATGGATTGGGAAGAAACACAAGTAGTTCTTGGAACATTTGGATCATCCAGAAGAGATAACTGGATTGGGAAGAACCATAAGTAGTTCTTGGAACATTTGGTCAGTGGATTGGGAAGAACCATAAGTACTCATCTGGATAATCCAAATGTTCCAAGAACTACTTATGGTTCTTTCCAATCCACTGACTCATCTGGATGATCCAAATGTTCCAAGAACTACTTATGGTTCTTCCCAATCCATTGACTCTGCTCAAAAGTCGTGTCTAAAACTTCTCTAGATACTTAATGTATTTTAGACCTTCACCATCTTAACGTTAGATTATACACTTTGTGATCTTACGTATTTCTTTAACCTACTTCTTTACGTATATTGATTTCTAGTGGCCAGGATCAGAGATTGTAGCGACACCTCATACGGATGCTGCCCGGACGGTAAAACTCCAGCTCAAGGGCCAGAGAAAGCTGGCTGTCCCAGTAAGTCTTTTGTGTAGTGATTTAGTCTTCTTTTCTGGGTACATTAAGAAGTAAAGATTCATTTTTCATTCTTCTTCTAATTTTCAATTTTCGAGCCTGATGTGAACCAAATCGTTTTATAAAATATACAGTGATGTCATTGTTTATTATTCTATTACCTCTTCTTTATGATGTAAACTGGACCTCAATACAGACATAACCAATCGTCTAATCTGTATCTTCTACACTTGTAGGTGTGTGTGTGGTTCTAACCAATCATCTAATCTGTATCTTCTACACTTGTAGGTGTGTGTGTGGTTCTAACCAATCATCTAATCTGTATCTTCTACACTTGTAGGTGTGTGTGGTTCTAATCAACCATCTAATCTGTATCTTCTACACTTGTAGGTGTGTGTGTGGTTCTAACCAATAATCTAATCTGTATCTTCTACACTCGTAGGTGTGTGTGTGACTGTAACCTATCATCTAATCTGTCTATTTTTCACTTGTAGGTGTTTGTGGTTGTAATAGATTAGGTTCGTACAGCCTGACCTGCGACCCTGAATCCAAACAGTGCCCTTGTAAACCTGGAGTTGGTGGTCTTAGATGTGACCGGTGTGAACCTGGATTCTGGGGTATTCACAAAATTGCTGATGGAAATAGTGGATGTACACGTAAGTTAATGAATATCTAAGTAGTGGGTGTACGCGTAAGTTCACGGATATCTAAATAGTGGGTGTACTCGTAAGTTCACGGATATTTAAATATTGGATGTACACGTAAGTTAATGGATATCTAAATAGTGGATGTACACGTAAGTTAACATATATATCTAAATAGTGGGTGTACACGTAAGTTAATGGATATCTAAATAGTGGATGTACACGTAAGTTAACGGATATCTAAATAGTGGATGTACACGTAAGTTAATGGATATCTAAATAGTGGATGTACACGTAAGTTAATGGATATCTAAATAGTGGATGTACACGTAAGTTAATATATATATCTA
>NW_013795416.1:0-582 GCF_000517525.1 Limulus polyphemus | reverse complement strand
AAACAATTACATACTGGCACATTGTAATCAATCTAATTTATGGTTCTCCAAAAGCGTTAAGGGAATTTTCATCTGAATGTTGAAAAGAAAGTATCAAATATTTCTATTTTTTGTTTCATGGAGAACAGGGATCTCAAAACAACATAGTTCAGACAAGCCTTTTCATCATTGTATGTTTGATATCTTGTGAAGGGAACGACTTTTCTTTAGATTAGTGTGTATTTCTAACAAGACCCGACCAAGATTAAGGAAGCTGTCGAAACATCATTTTTTGTTTTGTTTTCAAACCAAACCGTTCATAAACAAATATATTAGTGAAAGAGCTGAAAACTGGGGATAGATGAGGTTGAAACCCATGGTCTGCTTATAGGACAGAGACTTTAGCCAACCAAGCTGTTGAGATCTTCGGGGGCCATAAATTTCGGTTCATACCCCTTTAGCTGTGGAGGTCAAAGTTTTACCAGATATCTTGAGCCATCCCATTAAATTTCTCAGTTCTCATTTCCCGAGAAAATATATAACATAAAAGAGTGATGTAGCACCTTTATATATATATATATATATATATATATATACGTATAG
>NW_013795415.1:0-582 GCF_000517525.1 Limulus polyphemus | reverse complement strand
ACAAAATAAGGGTGCGTCTTATATTTCGAAAAATATGGTACATGGTGGTAATTTTTCCTCTCTAAAACAGTGTAAATAAATTCTTTTATAGTAATGCCATGGAATCTAGATTAACAGTTTCTTGTCATCACCTGCATGCACTCGGTACAGCCGTATCAAGCATCATTATTTATGCTAATTGCTTAAGCTAATATCACATGATGCTAAACGCTCTTTAATTAGAAGAATTTCATAAAATTTAGCAGATTTTTGCTTAAAAGTTGGCAATGAATAATAACCGTTTCTGCAGGTTGTTTTGACCACATGATACACTACTGTGTGTCTTCATCTTACTAAGACAAGATACAAATCTGGCACTTAACAAGTAATAACATGTAAAGGTCCACTTGTTTGTCATGATACAAATCTGACACTTAACAAGTAATAATATGTACAAATCTGGCACTTAACAAGTAATAATATGTAAAGGTCCACTTGTTTTTACAAGATACAAATCTGACACTTAACAACTAATAATATGTAAAGGTCCACTTGTTTGTCATGATACAAATCTGACACTTAAGAAGTAATAATATAGTAAAG
>NW_013795414.1:0-579 GCF_000517525.1 Limulus polyphemus | reverse complement strand
GAATAGTTTTGTATCGATATTTACACTAATGAATAGTTCGGTATAGATATTTACACTAATGACTAGTTCTGTATCGATATTTACACTAATGAATAGTTCCGTATTGATATTTACACTAATGAATAGTTCGGTATCGATATTTACACTAATGAGTAGTTCGGTATCGATATTTACACTAATGAATAGTTCTGTATCGATATTTACACTAATGAATAGTTCTGTATAGATATTTACACTAATGACTAGTTCTGTATCGATATTTACACTAATGAATAGTTCCGTATTGATATTTACACTAATGAATAGTTCGGTATCGATATTTACACTAATGACTAGTTAGGTATCGATATTTACACTAATGACTAGTTCTGTATCGATATTTACACTAATGAATAGTTCCGTATTGATATTTACACTAATGAATAGTTCGGTATCGATATTTACACTAATGACAAGTTCCGTATTGATATTTACACTAATGAATAGTTTTGTATCGATATTTACACTAATGAATAGTTCTGTATAGATATTTACATTAATGACTAGTTCTGTATCGATATTTACACTAATAAATAGTTC
>NW_013795413.1:0-830 GCF_000517525.1 Limulus polyphemus | reverse complement strand
TATTGTCACTGGAACAAGCTTGGAAGACTATATTGTCACTAGAACAAGCTTGGAAGACTATATTGTCACTAGAACAAGCTTGGAAGACTATATTGTCACTAGAACAAGCTTGGAAGACTATATTGTCACTAGAACAAGCTTGGAAGACTATATTGTCACTAGAACAAGCTTGGAAGACTATATTGTCACTAGAACAAGCTTGGAAGACTATATTGTCACTAGAACAAGCTTGGAAGACTATATTATCATTGTCAATGGAACAAGCTTAGAAGACTGTATTATCACTGGAACAAGCTTGGATGGCTTAGCTCTCACAAGGATTGTTTGTTTGTTTGTAATTAAGCACAAAGCTACGCAATGAGCTATCTGTGCTTTGCCCACCACGGGTATCGAAATTCGTATTCTAGCGTTGTAATTCGATGACAAAACCTTGTCGAAACGTTGTACATTTGCTGTTATGTTAAACTTATATTAAAGTTTTTCTTCATTACCCATTCAAGCCGTCTCCAAAAATTACTAGCGTTCTAAATCCGGAGACATACTGCTATGCCACTGGGGGCCCCACAAGGGAAATCTTAGGTTGACGTCAGACTGTTTAGCCCCCACAAGATAAATCTTAGGTTGACGCCAGATGGTTTAGCTCCTACAAGGTAAATCTTAGGTTGTCGCCAGATTGTTTAGCTCCCACAAGGAATATTAGGTTGACGTCAGACTGTTTAGCTTCCACGAGGTAAATCTTAGGTTGACGTCAGACTGTTTAGCTCCCACAGGGAAAATCTTAGGTTGACGTCAGACTGTTTAGCTCCCACAAGATAAATCTTAGGTTGACG
>NW_013795412.1:0-959 GCF_000517525.1 Limulus polyphemus | reverse complement strand
ATACGTTTTTTGTGTACTTTTTTACTATTTGTAGCATCATTGTTTAGTTCTCTCTTGTTAGCACCTACCACGACTTTAATTTTTATTGAAAATACATCTCTATCCTGTTCCTTTTTTTCAGCAAGATCACCTGTCAAGAAAAAAATAAAGATTATAATAGACTACCAACTATGACAATGACTGATATAGAATCGCCACATCCTTGCAAATGAATGCCACATAAGATAACTTAAAAGTAAATTTCTAAAAAGACGAAAAAGAAACACTAGCGATAAAACGCATATCAAAATAGACTGGTAATGTGATTTACCACCATAACAAAACAATATCCACGAGAAAGGGTCTCCTTGAGTTAGACCGATAATTACGCACCTTTTATTTATTACTGGAAATATCGTAATTTAATTTCCTTGCCTGACAGTTTCTTCAGATACTTTTGTCTTGACCAACAATTCGTTATAAATATGAACAGATATAAGACTAGTTACCTAGTTTTGTAGGCACGTTTCAAATAACTCCAAGAGTAGCATGAGAATTGTCATGTTGGAGATAAGAACTAGTCCAAAACTTCTTATCTCAGACATAAACATGAAAGTTCAAACTGTTAACAATTAGGTATTCAAAATGTGTAATGTGGCGTGGTGAATGGTGTTTTACTTTTGCTTTGACCGACAATGGGTTATAAATATGGAAAAACAAACAATAATTTTCCACGGTTTTTGACAGTTCAAGCTGTAGTATATAGTGCAATGATAATAGATACATTCTTTAGAAGGTAAACTAATATGCACAGTGTAATTAAATATTATTGCAGATCGTGCTTTCACCACATTTCTATTTTTTTTTTTGACATTTATGAACGCTGGTTTTAAGGCGATAATGAATATAGTTGGTTTAAAGATCAAAATGTGTGAAACACGATCAACGGTCAGTATCCTATATCAAGTCATATTTTTCCG
>NW_013795411.1:0-582 GCF_000517525.1 Limulus polyphemus | reverse complement strand
TCCTGCATAGTAGAGGGGTGTGCTTGCTTTACTTGTATCTTCAGTTGTATACTATCCAAGGCGTCTACAAACTGATCCCTCAGCAACAGCTTGAGGACATCGGGTGGTGCAGTTGGGTAGGCCTTGTGTGCCATACTTTCCAAGTATTGTGCCAGCTCTTGCAGGCTCTCCACTTTAGCACGGACTCTCGCCCTAAACTTAGCTTTGTAGACTTTGGACTGATTTTGAGTTCCATATCTGATTTCTAGAGCAGCTACTAGTGCTCTATAGTTGTTATTGTTGTCCGCTGACAACTGTCCAAGTATTTCCAGTGATTGTCCCTTCAGGCTCGTTGCCATTACACTGCTTTCTGCTCCTCTGTCTATCCATTCATTTCTGCCAGGAGCTCAAATTGTGCTCTATACGCTTACCATGGTGCCTTCCCATCGAATTCCTGTGGCATCCTTCATACTAGATCACCCCTATTGCTGACACTCATGTCTGGAATGTGACTTCTGATAGAACTGAAGATGTCTGCATTAGGGTTTAGCTGCGGGGTCTGTAAGGGGCTTGCCATTGTCTGGGGCTGATTAAGTCGATGGT
>NW_013795410.1:0-878 GCF_000517525.1 Limulus polyphemus | reverse complement strand
CTAGTTGTAGATTAATAGATGTCGAGATTTCAGCTATTATATCGCTAGAAAACTATAGTTGTAGATTAATAGATGGGTGAGATATCAGCTATTATACCGCTAGAAAACTGTAGTTGTAGATTAATAGATGGGTGAGATATCAGCTATTATACCGCTAGAAAACTCTAGTTGTAGATTAATAGATGGGCGAGATATCAGCCATTATACCGCTAGAAAACAGTAGTTGTAGATTAATAGATGTCGAGATTTCAGCTATTATATCGCTAGAAAACTTCCATCTATTAATCTACAACTACTGAGATATCAGCTATTACATCGCTAGAAAACTGTAGTTGTAGATTAATAGATGGGTGAGATATCAGCTATTATACCGCTAGAAAACTCTATTCATAGATTAATAGATGGGTGAGATATCAGCTATTATATCGATAGAAAACTGTAGTTGTAGATTAATAGATGTCGAGATATCAGCTATTATACCGCTAGAAAACTCTAGTTGTAGATTAATAGATGGGTAAGATATCAGCCATTATACCGCTAGAAAACTGTAGTTGTAGATTAATAGATGGGTAAGATATCAGCTATTATACCGCTAGAAAACTCTAGTTGTAGATTAATAGATGGGTAAGATATCAGCTATTATACCGCTAGAAAACTGTAGTTGTAGATTAATAGATGTCGAGATATCAGCTATTATACCGCTAGAAAACTCTAGTTGTAGATTAATAGATGGGTAAGATATCAGCCATTATACCGCTAGAAAACTGTAGTTGTAGATTAATAGATGGGTGAGATATCAGCTATTATACCGCTAGAAAACTGTAGTTGTAGATTAATAGATGGGTGAGATATCAGCTATTATATCGCTAGAAAACTCT
>NW_013795409.1:0-607 GCF_000517525.1 Limulus polyphemus | reverse complement strand
TTCTTGCGGACAAATCTCCCAGTCAGAGGCTGAGTCTCAATAGATCGCAGTATGGTGGCTGCTCTACTAAGTACGACACCCCGACCGATACCTAGGTCGTCTGCGGACGATTTGGTGCCCCCACATTTCACCTTGTATTTCGGTATCAAAAAGCAACGGGGATACTGTGTACTATCAATAACAAGCCACAAGATTTAACGAAACTATGTACTGTCAATAAGAAAATAAAATATTTAAACACTATTGTTATTGACAGTACGAAGACACAAGATTTAACAATACTGTGTACTGTCAATAAGAAGACACAAGATTTAACAATACTGTGTACTATCAATAACAAGCCATAAGATTTAACGATACTGTGTACTATCAATAACAGGCCACAAGATTTAACGAAACTGTGTACTGTCAATAAGAAGACACAAGATTTAACAATACTGTGTACTGTCAATAAGAAGACACAAGTATTTAACAATACTGTGTACTGTACAATAAGAAGACACAAGTATTTAACAATACTATGTACTATACAAAAAGAAGACAAGATTTAACAATACTGTGTACTGTCAATAAGAAGACACAAGATTTAACGATACTGTGTACTATC
>NW_013795408.1:0-582 GCF_000517525.1 Limulus polyphemus | reverse complement strand
CACCTTCTCCCAAGCAAGGCGCAAAACACTTGCCTTTAGAAAATCAATCACTGGCTTCAAATCTTGGTCTTTCTCCTGTTCTGCTTTGATGTCTATATTTGGTTCCACTTCACCATCATCAACTCTTTCAGTCGGCTTGACTTCAGCTTGATGACACCTGGATATTTCAACCTCTCTTTTGCAGCAATGTCTGCAGTCATTCTTGCAGGGTCTTCGGCTCAGTCTATCCGCATTACCATGGGATTTTCCTTCTCTATATTCAATATTATAATTATATTGGTCTATATTTCCGATCCAACGTGCTAGTTGTCCCTCTGGGTTCTTTAATGATCTTAACCAGCGTAACGCAGCATAGTCTGTCCTGATAATAAACCTTGCACCATAGAGGTAAGGATGGAAATATGTCAGACTCTTTACTATAGCAAGGAGTTCCCTCCGTGTTACACAGTAGTTCCTCTCTGGTCTACGTAACACCCTACTGAAGTAGGCCATTACATGTTCGTTTTCGCCCACTTTCTGAGACAACACTCCTCCAATTCCGACATTACTAGCATCAAAATCCAGTATGTACGGTAGTGAGGG
>NW_013795407.1:0-582 GCF_000517525.1 Limulus polyphemus | reverse complement strand
ATGGTATATAAAAGAGGGTGACAACGTGACGGGGAAAGGTAATGTGTGTGTAGGTAGTGAGTAATTGAACTGTAGTCAGAGAGAGACGTATTGTTGAAGTTAACGTTCGTTCGTTATAGTGTTTGTTTTAGCGCGAATATTGAAATTAAGTGTATCGTAAAGTTATATTCGGAAAGAATAAACCAGTTTTATTAAGTAAGGACTTGTGTCGCTAAAGTTTCATCGGAACGAAGTTACGGAAAAACAATGAACTGCATTTAGATCAAGGCCGTAACTTTGAATCAGCTGTGTTCCAAGAATGTTGCAAGTTGTTTGGCATCCGAAAGACCAGGACAACGCCACTTCACCCACAGTCTGATGGGATGGTAGAAAAGTACAACTGGACACTAGGACAGGAAATTGCAAAGTTTTGTAGTAGCCGTCAAGATGACTGGGATGTCTTACTCCCTCCACTGTTGATGGCCTATAGGACAGCAGAGCATGAAAGCACTGGATACACTCCAGCAAAGTTGATGTTTGGTCGGGAACTTCGGTTGCCAGTGGATCTGTTAACAGGACGCCCACCTTATGAAGAGTTGCCTG
>NW_013795406.1:0-1175 GCF_000517525.1 Limulus polyphemus | reverse complement strand
GTTTTTAGCATTATTTGGTATAAAAACTCCACGAACACCTAGGTGTAACTCTAGTTATTGAATTTATAACCACCAAATTCATCTTTAGCCTTACTTTGTACAACTACTATATGAACACTTAGGTGTAACTCTAGTTACAGAATTTATAACCACCAAACTGATCTTTAGGTGTTTATGGAGTAGTTGTACCAAGTAAGGCTAGAGTGACACCTAAGTTACCGAATTTATAATCACCATACTCATCTTTAGCGTTATTTGGTACAACAACTCCACGAACACTTAGGTTTAACTTTAGTTACCGAATTTATAACCGCCATACTCATCTTTTGCTTTACTTGGTACAACTGCTCCTTGAACACCTAGGTGTAACTCTAGCTACTGAATTTATAATCATCATACTCATATTTAGCCTTACTTTGAACAACTACTCCATGAACACATATGTGTAACTCTAGTTACTGAATGTGTAACCCCATACTCATCTTTAGCGTTATTTGGTACAACATCTCCACGAACACGTAATCGTAGCTCTAGTTACCGAATGTACAACCACCATACTCATCTTTAGTCTTACTTGGTACAACTACTCTTTGAACACCTAGGTGTAACTATAGTTACTGAATGTGTAACCCCATACTCATCCTTAGCGTTATTTGATACAACAACTCCACGAACACCTAGGTGTAACTCCAGTTATTGAACTTATAATCACCTTACTCATCTTTAGCCTTACTTGGTACAACAACTCCACGAACACCTAGGTGTAACTCTAGTTACCGAATTTTTAACCACCATACACCAAGTAAGGCAAAAGATGAAAACTACTCCATGAACACCTAGGTGTAACTCTTGTTACAGAATTTATAACCACTATACTCATCTTTAGTCTTACTTGGTACAACTACTCCATGAACACTTGGTTTAAAACTAGTTGCCGAATTTATAACCACCATACTCATCTTTAGCCTTACTTGGTACAACTACTCCATGAACACTTAGGTTTAACTCTAATTACCGAATTTATAAACACCATCTTCATCTTTAGCCTTACTTGGTACAACACTCCTTGAACACCTAGGTGTAATTCTAGTTACTGAATGTGTAGCCTCATACTCATCTTTAGCGTTATTTGGTACAACTACTCCACGAACACCTAGGCGTAGCTCTAGTTACCG
>NW_013795405.1:0-1164 GCF_000517525.1 Limulus polyphemus | reverse complement strand
CATCAGTATCACTTACTGTAGTATCATATATATATAACATAGTTAAATATCAGTATCAATTACAGTAGTATCATATATATATATAACATAGGTAAATATCAGTATCAATTACAGTAGTATCATATTTATACATAACATAGGTAAGTATCAGTATCAATCACTGTAGTATCATATATACATAACATAGGTAAATATCAGTATCAATTACTGAAGTATCATATATATATATAACATAGGTAAATATCAGTATCAGATACTGTAGTATCATATATACATAGCATAGGTAAATATCAGTATCAATTACAGTAGTATCATATATACATAACATAGGTAAATATCAGTATCAATTACTGTAGTATAATATATATATATATAACATAGGTAAATATCAGTATCAATTACAGTAGTATCATATATATATATAACATAGGTAAATATCAGTATCAATTACAGTAGTATCATATATACAGATATTTACCTATGTTACTACAGTAATTGATACTATATATATATGATAGTGATATTTACGTATGTTATATATATATGATACTACTGTAATTGATACTTATATTTAACTATGTTTATCAATTACTGTAGTATCATATATATATATAAAACATAGGTAAATATCAGTATCAATTACAGTAGTATCATATATACATAACATAGGTAAATATCAGTATCAATTACTGTAGTATCATATATACATAACATAGGTAAATATCAGTATCATTTACTGTATTATCATATATATATATAAAACATAGTTAAATATCAGTATCAATAACAGTAGTATCATATATACATAACATAGTAAAATATCAGTATCAATTACTGTAGTATCATATATACATAACATAGGTGGATATTAGTATCAATTACTGTAGTATCATATATATCTACATAACATAGGTAAATATCAGAATCAATTACAGTAGTATCATATATAACTAACATAGGTAAATATCAGTATGAGTTACAGTAGTATCATATATATATATAAAACATAGGTAAATATCAGTATCAATTACAGTAGTATCATATATACACATAACATAGGTAAATATCAGTATCAATTACAGTAGTATCATATATACATAACATAGGTAAATATCAGTATCAATTACAGTAGTATCATATATATATAACATACGTAAATATCAG
>NW_013795404.1:0-582 GCF_000517525.1 Limulus polyphemus | reverse complement strand
AATCACCATACTCATATTTAGCCTTACTTGGTACAACTAATCCATGAACACTTAGGTGTAACTCTAGTTACCGAGTTTGTAACCACCATACTCATCTTTAGCCTTACTTGGTACAACTACTTCATGAACACCTAGGTGTAACTCTAGTTACCGAATTTATAAACACCCTATTCATCTTTAGCCATACTTGGTACAACTACTCCACGAACACATAGGTGTAACTCTAGTTATAGAATTTATAATCACTATGCTCATCTTTAGCCTTACTTGGTAAAACTACTCCATGAACACTTAGGTTTAACTCTAGTTACCGAATTTATAACCACTATATTCATCTTTAGCCTTGCTTGGTAACACTACTCCATTAACACTTAGGTGTAATTCTAGTTACCGAATTTATAACCACAATATTCATCTTTATTCTTACTTGGTACAACTACTTCATGAACACCTAGGTGTAACTCTAGTTACCGAATTTATAACCAACATATTAATCTTTAGCTTTACTTGGCACAACTACTACATGAACACCTCGGTGTAACTCTAGTTACCGAATATATAACCACTATACTCATCTTTAGT
>NW_013795403.1:0-582 GCF_000517525.1 Limulus polyphemus | reverse complement strand
CTGTATCAGTAACTTTAGTTGCCGTCTGGGTCTGAATATTGTTATATATTTCACTCACTTTTGCTACAGTGGAAACCATTTTGTTTTTTTCACTTGGTTTAATTTTATTAAACATCCATTTCTTTTCTTCACTGGTATCTTCGTGTTTTTCTTCCATTATGGTGTGTTCATCTTCTTTTTCTATAAATAATTCCTTTTGATAGGTAGCTTCATTCACTTCTCTTTCAACTGTTCTTGACACCCAATTCTTATCTGTAAATAAATATCTACACATTTACACACACAACGATTGTAATATTTAGATGTTGAGTCAGACAAAGTTATAACTGAATATAACTTGTCTGTAACTACAGTTTGGTGGTAGTTTAAAATAGGATGAGAGTTTTGAATAGGTATCTTAGAGTGAAAAATGGAGAGGGGAACTTTTTAATATACGAAATTTGTTGACTTTGTTTGTAGCCTACACGATTATCTAAGTCTGAATATTAAATAATACCTATTATTTTTATTATATAACAAGATTCTAAATCTAACTAGTCTTATCCTTTATCTAGTAATTAGTATTTTGTATTTGAATTTAAG
>NW_013795402.1:0-848 GCF_000517525.1 Limulus polyphemus | reverse complement strand
AAAACAAGATCTTGTAAAATCTATCTATATACTACTAAAACTCTGAGATTGTTTGTTTGTTTATTTCCTCAATTAAAAAAATCATTCACGCTACCGTTCGCGCTCTTTACGAAACTTCTTACTTCACTTTTTTGAAAAATGAATTGGTCTTTCCTTTTACTCCCGATCAACAAAAATATTGCACCGAAATGAAGGTTTATTTTGAGATAATTTAATTAAATATTTCAATCCATTCGTTTATTTATATTTCAAGAAAAGATATTTGAAAATTAGCTTGAATTCTTCATAACCTCTGAATAGTGGTTGACCCAACGGGTTATGGTGGTTTAGTATAATGCTAAAATTCTTGTTTCGATTTCTCGGGTGGTCACAGCTAAGATAGAACTTTGTGAAGCTTGCGCTTAACAACAAACAAACACAGGAATTTTTGTTTTATTTATTTTGTATTCATAATAAAATTCCATGTGAATACTCAAACGTTCTTAGCGTTATCCGCTTCCACCTACGCTTGAAACCAACAGTCTCTACCAGCCTCTGTTAAAGCTTTCTAATATTTACTTTTAAAATATTGTGCTTCATATGTCGTTTTAAATTCCTTGCTATTTCTTAATATACCTAGTGTGATCATTAGTCAGATTTTTTAAATTTCTTTATAGGCAGCTGTTTGTTTTATAACAGGCTAGGAATTTCATTGCACTTTTATAAACGTTTAGAATCTTGTAAAGTTACTTTTATAAAAAATCATAAACTATTTCTCGTAACCATACAAGTTTACATATATATATATATTCCTTCTGCGGTGTAATTGGTAACCTTGAGAACTTATAAATCTAAAATTCGTGGTTAAA
>NW_013795401.1:0-582 GCF_000517525.1 Limulus polyphemus | reverse complement strand
TTTATTTGGAAAGTCACGTCTGAGAGACGATCCACTATGTCATATGGGCCTTCCCATGGAGAAGACAACTTAGGAGACTTCCCTTTGGTCTTCCTGGGATTATACAACTACACCTTGTCTCCTTGTACAAAGCTGACTTCAGTAGATCTCTTATCATAACATAGCTTCATGGAATCAGTAGACGTTTTCAAGTTTGAACGCACTTGATGGTGAATATCATCCATCCTTTCCGATAACACTTTCACGAACTCTGACACATTTTCAGGTAACCCTTCATAAGGTGGGCGTTCTGTTATCAGATCCACTGCAACCGAAGTTCCCGACCAAACATCAGCTTTGCTGGAGTGTATCCAGTGGCTTCATGCTCTGCTGTTCTATAGGCCATCAACAGTGGAGGGAGTAAGACATCCCAGTCATCTTGGCAGCTATTGCAAAACTTTGCCAATTCCTGTCCAAGTGTCCAGTTGGACTTTTCTACCATCCCATCAGACTGTGGATGAAGTGACATTGTTCTGGTCTTTCGTATGCCAAACAACTTGCATCATTCATGGAAGACAGGTGATTCAAAGTTACAGCCTTGTT
>NW_013795400.1:0-1125 GCF_000517525.1 Limulus polyphemus | reverse complement strand
CAACTACTCCATAAATACCTAGGTGTTACTATAGTTACAGAATTTATATCCAGCATACTCATCTTTAGCCTTACTTTGTACAACTACTCCATAAATACTAGGTGTTACTATAGTTAACGAATTTATATCCAACATACTCATCTTTAGCCTTACTTGGTACAACTACTACATGAACACCTAGGGTTTGGTAACTATAGTTACAAAGGATGAGTATGTTGGATATAAATTCGGAAACTAGAGTTACACCTAAGTGTTCATGGAGTAGTTGTACCAAGTAAGGCTAAAGATGAGTATGGTGGTTATAAATTCGGTAACTAGAGTTACACCTACATGTTCGTGGAATTGTTATACCAAATAACGATAAAGATGAGTATAGGGGTTAAACATTCGGTAACTAGAGTTACACCTAGGTGTTCATGGAGTAGTTGTACGAGGTAAGGCTAAAGATGAGTATGGCGGTTATAAATTCGTGAACTAGAGTTACACCTAGGTGTTCATGGAGTAGTTGTACCAAATAACGCTAAACATGAGTATGGTGTTACACATTCGATAACTAGAGTTACACCTAGGTTTCATGGAGTAGTTGTACCAAGTAAGGCTAAAGATGAGTATGGTGGTTATAAATTCGGTAACTAGAGATAAACATACGTGTTCGTGGAGTTGTTATACCAAATAACGCTAAAGATGAGTATGGGGGTTACACATCCGGTATCTAGAGTTACACCTAGGTGTTCAAGGAGTAGTTGTACCAAGTAATGCTAAAGATGAGTATTGTGATTATAAAAGCCTTACTTGGTACAACTACTACATGAACACCTAGGTTGGTTATAAATTCGGTAACTAGAGTTACACCTACATGTTCGTGGAGTTGTTATACCAAATAACGATAAAGATGAGTATGGTGATTATAAATTTGGTAACTATAGTTACCCATACTCATCTTTAGCCTTACTTGGTACAACTACTCCATGAAACCTATTTGTAACTCTAGTTACAGAATTTATAACCACCATACTCATCTTCAGCCTTACTTGGTACAACTACTCCATGAACACCTAGGTGTAACTCTAGTTACCGAATTTATAACCACCATACTCATCTTTAGCCTTACTTGGTACAACTACT
>NW_013795399.1:0-757 GCF_000517525.1 Limulus polyphemus | reverse complement strand
ACTCTAAATTAGTAACACACGGTGTAGTAGTAACATTTACACTCAATTAGTAACACACGGTGTAATAGTAACATTTACACTCTAACTAGTAACACACGGTGTAATAGTAACATTTACACTAATTAGTAACACACGGTGTAGTAGTAACATTTACACTAATTAGTAACACACGGTGTAATAGTAACATTTACACTAATTAGTAACACACGGTGTAATAGTAACATTTACACTAATTAGTAACACACGGTGTAATAGTAACATTTACACTAATTAGTAACACACGGTGTAATAGTAACATTTACACTCTAATTAGTAACACGGTGTAATAGTAACATGTACGCTCTAACTACTAACACACGGTGTAGTAGTAACATTTACGCGCTAATTAGTAACACGCGGTGTAATAGTAACATTTACGCTCTAATTAGTAACACACGGTGTATAGTAACATTTACGCTCTAATTAGTAACACACGGTGTAATAGTAACATTTACGCTCTAATTAGTAATACACGGTGTAATAGTAACATTTACGCTCTAATTAGTAATATACGGTGTAATAGTAACATTTACACTCAATTAGTAACACACGGTCTAATAGTAACATTTACGCTCTAATTAGTAACACACGGTGTAATAGTAACATTTACGCTCTAATTAGTAATACACGGTGTAATAGTAACATTTACGCTCTAATTAGTAATACACGGTGTAATAGTAACATTTACGCTCTAATTAGTAACACACGGTGTAATAGT
>NW_013795398.1:0-582 GCF_000517525.1 Limulus polyphemus | reverse complement strand
CCTTTACTAATATCAATATTATTATAACGTGTGCATCCATATAACATATCAAGTTTAGATACTTTGTTTACAGCCCCCCATTGGCACAGCTGTAGTGGACTTACAAAGCTAGAATCCAGATTTCGATAACCGTGGTGGGCAGAGCATAGATAGCCCATTGTGTAGCTTTGGACTTAATCACAAACTAATAAACCTTGTTTACGGTCTATCGGTTACAAAATGCGGAGCTGTAAACGCGTGTAGTATGAGTCGTAGTTAATAGACACAGATAGCGACACATATATTATGGATTAAATTCGCGTTACATTGATAAACGTCACCACTAATAAAACATTTGTGTTCCAGATTTTTCATGCAAAGCTACCTAAAAAGCTATCTGCACATATCCACCCTGATGTTGAACTGATAGACTAGACAAAAGGCAGACAATCAACAGAACACACCGCCCAATGGTTGTATTTGATCATTACTCTTGTAGCGCAACCATGGCCTCATAGTTTCCTGCGTATTTATTAAACAAACGGGCGCAAATCATGAACCCTCGAATTCAAAATCGGTCACGCAAACTAGCACAAAGACCCC
>NW_013795397.1:0-582 GCF_000517525.1 Limulus polyphemus | reverse complement strand
TATTTTTCCTGGCAAATCTACTATAGCAACTTAACTCTGATTATTTCCTCTTCTGACATTCTTCCTGAAAATGTATGGATAATCAGAAACTAATAACAGGATTGTGGAACGTGAATGTATGCATAATCAGAAAGTAATAACAGGATTGTGGAATGTGAATGTATGGATAATCAGAAACTAATAACAGGATTGTGGAATGTGAATGTATGGATAATCAGAAACTAATAACAGGATTGTAGAATGTGAATGTATGGATAATCAGAAACTAATAACAGGATTGTGGAATGTGAATGTATGGATAATCAGAAACTAATAACAGGATTGTGGAATGTGAATGTATGGATAATCAGAAACTAATAACAGGATTGTAGAATGTGAATGTATGGATAATCAGAAACTAATAACAGGATTGTGGAATATGAATGTATGGATAATCAGATATTAATAACAGGATTGTGGAATGTGAATGTATGGATAATCAGAAACTAATAACAGGATTGTGGAATGTGAATGTATGGATAATCAGAAACTAATAACAGGATTGTGGAATATGAATGTATGGATAATCAGATATTAATAACA
>NW_013795396.1:0-581 GCF_000517525.1 Limulus polyphemus | reverse complement strand
TGCCATTCGGGCTTAGTAGTGCTCCAGCAACATTTGAGAGGCTGATGGAAAGAGTACTGGAAGGCCTACAATGGAGGATAGCCCTAGTGTACCTGGATGATATCATTGTATTCGCAACAACTTTTGATGAGGAAATGTCCCAGCTAGAGGAAGCACTCAAGCATTTGAAAGCAACAAACCTCAAACTCCATCCCAAGAAATGCCACTTGTTCCAGAAAGAGATGCTTTACTTGGGTCACATTGTAATTGAGCATGGTGTGTGAACTGATTCTGACAAGGTGAAAGCAGTGCGTGATTGGCCAACACCAGACAATGTGGGAGAGTTAAGAAGTTTCTTGGGATTTTGTACCTATTACCGAAAGTTTGTGAAGGACTTTGCAACTATAGCTGCTCCACTACATGATTTGACAAAAAAAATGCCAGAAGTTTGAATGGACAGAGTCTTGCCAGCATGCTTTCAAGACATTGAAAGAAAAATTGGCCTCAGCTCCACTTTTAAAGCTTCCAGATCCCACGCTGCCATACATACTGGATTGTGACGCTAGTAGTGTCGGAATTGGAGGAGTGTTGTCTCAGAAAGT
>NW_013795395.1:0-707 GCF_000517525.1 Limulus polyphemus | reverse complement strand
CAAACGGAGACGTAACAAATTGGTGTCAGAAGTGGGATGAAAAAAAATGGAAACGAGAGGCGGAAAATCAAACTACAGCTTAGCAGACTTGATGGCAGCAATACAAGAGCAGCAAAAGAAACAAGGTAGAACGAGAAAAGAGATTACAGCAGTGGCAACTGGAACAAGAAAGGAAACAGGAAGAAAGTCGGCAGCAACTACAGGAAAATCAACAACAATGGCAAGAGGTACAAATGGAAAACATTAGTAAATTTAAAAGCGAATTAGATACGTTAAAGAACGATTTGTTGTGTGATACACAAGGAGGATACATTGACCATCGATTTAATCAGCCCCAGACAATGACAAGCCCCTTACAGACCCTGCAGCTAAACCCTAATGCAGACATATTCAGTCCTGTTCGAAGTCACGTCCCAGATATGAATGCCAGTACTAGGAGTGATCCAGTACGAAAAAAGCCACAGGAATTCGATGGGAAGGATCCGTGGTAAGCATATAGAGCACAATTTGAGCTACTGGCAGAGATGAATGGATGGACATAGGAGCAGAAAGCTGTATATCTGGCAACGAGCTTGAAGGGACAACCACTGGAAATACTTGGACAGTTGACAGCAGCCGACAGACACAACTATAGAGCTCTGGCAGAGCCTCTGGAAGTCAGGTACAGAACCCAAAACCAGTCAGAAGTCTAGAGGGCCAGGTTCAGG
>NW_013795394.1:0-582 GCF_000517525.1 Limulus polyphemus | reverse complement strand
GGGTGGTGATGACTAGCTGCCTTCCCTCTAGTCTTACACTGCTAAATTAGGGACGGCTAGCGCAGATAGCCCTCGTGTAGCTTTGCGCGAAATTCAAAAACAAACAAACAAACTATACTGGCGAAACCAAGGTCGTGAATAAATGACGAGTTTGTGAAACGTACAATTGTCTTGTTTTTCCTCAATTCTGTAATAAAGTTTATATAAGACTTAAAAAACTAAAATGTTAAGAAAACAGTAGAAACCAGTAGCATGTGTTTTAGAGCAGTGGTTCCCAACCTGGGGTCCGCGTAGGTAATACCATCTCATTAAACAAATAAGTTTTTTTTTAATTGCACAATCAGTTATATATGTCTTTTATTTGATAGTGAAAAGTGGGAGAACGAGTTAGTTATTAGTTAATAAAAACAGTTTGTTGGGTAGGCGGAATCTTTGAAAAACATGGGGTCCGTGGGGGAAAAAATGATAATAAAAGGGGTCCTTGGTGGAGAAAAGGTTGGGAACTACTGGACTAGAGGGAAAGCAGCTAGACAGTAACATCTGCAGCTGACTCTTCTGGTTACCGTTGTCCGATCCTAGGGC
>NW_013795393.1:0-734 GCF_000517525.1 Limulus polyphemus | reverse complement strand
ATTGAAGATTATATTAAAAGATTAATAGTCTGAATTCACGTTAGATTTCTTTAGCAGCTGTTCACGTTTTACAAAATTTAAAATCACAGTAATTCTTACATTAAAAATGATCAATCATATTGTTTACTGTGATAATGGAAAATTAATACAACCGAATAGATTATACATACTGTTCAGTGTACTGAATGATATTTCTTGTCTAGAGTAGATTTAATAGTTTCAAGCGAAATCAGACAAGATAAATAGATGTATGGTAAGTATTAAAAGATCCAAAGACAACAGGTATCACCTGATCCCAAAGAATATATATGTGTTTGATATTTTATAAGTAATATCACTGTTTGATAGAAAGTGTAACTAACACGATCCTCTCCAAACTTATAATCGATTTTTGTGCAATTGTTGTAAACATCTTTACCGCCATCTATGACAGACTTTTAAGAATATGTTTTCAAAAATACACGGACTTTGTTCACGTTCATAGGTAGGATCGTTAGATAAAATTTTATAAATAAGACTTATTTGTGGAAGATCCTTTCTTGTAAAGTTTTTAATTTAAAGATCTAGTATATTTGTATCTTTACAATGAGTGGTTAAATATTTGTTTTCTGAATGTAATTATTATATGTTTTATGCATTTATTTTATGAACAACGTGCAAAAAAAAAAAAAACAAAAAAAAACCGAAAACAGAATTTTCTTTTATAAAACAAAACACGAACGTAATAAGAGGAT
>NW_013795392.1:0-582 GCF_000517525.1 Limulus polyphemus | reverse complement strand
AGTGTGGGTGACTATTGAGCTCATGGGCATAAAGGACAGACAGAAAGTATACTTGGCTGACATGGAAGATGAATGCATATTAGGATTGGACTATCTACTACCGAGGAAGTTTGTAATTGATTTTGATAAAATGACGTTTGAGAACAACAAAGGCCAAGTTCCTGTAACTGTTAAAAGAGAGGTTGAACTAATTAGGTGCCATCAAGGTGAAGTCAAAGTGACTGAAGAAGTTGATGATGACGAAGTGGAACCAGGTATAGATATTAAAGCAGAGCAGGACAAAGATCAAGATTTGAAGCCAATAACTGATTTTTTCAAAACAAGTATTTCGCGCCCTACTTGGGAGAAGGTGTCTAGTCTAAGCCCTGTGACAAAGCACTACTGGGTGCAATGGGACCAGTTAAAGCTTGCAGATAGTATTCTTGTCCGGAGATGGGAAACTACAGATGGGAAAGTGATGACTTGGCAAACAGTTATACCGAGGAAGTTACGGGAAGTTGTGCTGCGTCAATCTCGTGATAATTTAACAGGCGGACATCTCGGAATTAAGAAGACATTGAGTCACCTACGACAAAGATTTTA
>NW_013795391.1:0-2058 GCF_000517525.1 Limulus polyphemus | reverse complement strand
GTTATCTACATGTATAATACATTCAGATAAATACTCTTATTTATACGTATAATACATTCAGATAAGCACTCTTCTCTACACGTATAATACATTCAGATAAGCACTCTTCTATACACATATAATACATTCAGATAAGAACTCTTCTCTACACGTATAATACATTCAGATAAGTACTCTTCTCTATACGTATAATACATTCAGATAAGCACTCTTGGATAAGCATTCTTCTATACACGTATAATACATTCAGATAAGCACTGTTATCTGCATGTATAATACATTCAGATAAATACTCCTCTCCACATGTATAATACATTCAGATAAGTACTCTTATCTACACGTATAATACATTCAGATAAGCACTCTTCTCTACACGTATAATACATTTAGATAAATACTCCTCTCCACATGTATAATACATTCAGATAAATACTCCTCTTCACATGTATAATACATTCAGATAAGAACTCTTCTCTACATGTATAATACATTCAGATGAGCACTCTTCTCTAAACGTATAATACATTCAGATAAGCACTCTTCTCTACACGTATAATACATTCAGATAAGCACTCTTCTCTACATGTATAATACATTCAGATAAATACTCCTCTCCACATGTATAATACATTCAGATGAGCACTCTTATCTACATGTATAATACATTCAGATAAGAACTCTTATCTCCATGTATAATATATTCAGATAAATACTCCTCTCCACATGTATAATACATTCAGTTAAGAACTCTTCTCTACACGTATAATACATTCAGATAAGTACTCTTCTCTACACGTATAATACATTCAGATAAGAGTGCTTATCTCAATGTATTATACGTTTAGAGAAGAGTTCTTATTTGAATGTACTATACATGCAGATAACAGTGCTTATCTGAATGTATTATACGTGTATAGAAGAATGCTTATCATAATGTATTATAGGTGTATAGAAAACTGCTTATCTGAATGTATTATACATGTAGATAACAGTGTTTATCTTATTGTATTATACGTGTAGAGACGAGTGCTTATCTGAATGTATTATACGTGTAGAGAAGAATGCTTATCTGAATGCATTATACGTGCAGAGAAGAGTGCTTATCTGAATGTACAATACCTGTAGAGAAGAGTGCTTATCTGAATGCATTATACCTGTAGAGAAGAGTGCTTATCTGAATGTACTTGCAGAGAAGAGTACTTATCTGAATGTATTATACATGCAGATAAGAGTGCGTATCTGAATATATTATACATGGAGATAAGAGTTCTTATCTGAATGTATTATACATGTAGAGAAGAGTGCTTATCTAAATGTATTATACATGTAGAGAAGAGTGCTTATCTGAATGTATTATACGTGTAGAGAAGAGTACTTATCTGAATGTATTATACGTGTAGAGAAGAGTGCTTATCTGAATGCATTATACGTTTAGAAAAGAGTGCTTATCTGAATGTATTATAAATGCAGATAACAGTGCTTATCTGAATGTATTATACGTGTATAAAAGAATGCTTATCTGAATGTATTATACGTGTATAAAATAGTACTTATCTGAATGTATTATACATGTAGATAACATCTGAATGTATTATACCCGTAGAGAAGAGTGCTTATCTGATTGCATTATACCTGTAGAGAAGAGTGCTTATCTGAATGTATTATACGTATAGAGAAGAGTGCTTATCTGAATGTATTATACGTATAGAGAAGAGTACTTATCTGAATGTATTATACGTGTAGAGAAGAGTTCTTATCTGAATGTATTATACATGTAGAGAAGAGTACTTATCTGAATGTATTATATGTGTATAGAAGAGTGCTTATCTGAATGTATTATACGTGTAGAGAAGAGTAAGCACTCTTCTATACACATATAATACATTCAGATAAGCACTCTTCTTTATACGTATAATACATTCAGATAAGCACTCTTCTCTACAGGTATAATGCATTCAGATAAGCACTCTTCTCTACAGGTGTAATACATTCAGATAAACACTCTTCTCTACACGTATAATGCATTCAGATAAGCACTCTTTTCTACAGGTATAATAC
>NW_013795390.1:0-1142 GCF_000517525.1 Limulus polyphemus | reverse complement strand
TGGTTTAACAATCATTATTCAGTACTCTTGTAGAATAATGATTGTTAAACCAGAACAATAGGTTACTTAACAGTTCTCTAATAGAATAACAATTGTTAAACTAGAACAATAGGTTACTTAACAGTACTCTAGTAGAATAATGATTGTTAAACCAGAACAATAGGTTAATTAACAGTGTTCTTGTAGAATAATGAATGTTAAACCAGAACAATAGGTTACTTAACAGTTCTCTAATAGAATAATGATTGTTAAACCAGAACAATAGGTTACTTAACAGTACTCTAATAGTTAAGTAACCTATTGTTCTAGTTCAACAATCATTATTCTACTAGAGAACTGTTAAGTAACCTATTGTTGTGGTTTAACAATCATTATTCTACTAGAGAACTGTTAAGTAACCTATTGTTCTAGTTTAACAATCATTATTCTACTAGAGAACTGTTAAGTAACCTATTGTTCTGGTTTAACAATCATTATTCTACTAGAGTACTGTTAAGTAACCTATTGTTCTAGTTTAACAATCATTATTCTACTAGAGAACTGTTAAGTAACCTATTGTTCTAGTTTAACAATAATTATTATATTAGAGAACTGTTAAGTAACCTATTGTTCTAGTTTAACAATCATTATTCTACTAGAGAACTGTTAAGTAACCTATTGTTCTAGTTTAACAATCATTATTATACTAGAGTACTGTTAAGTAACCTATTGTTCTAGTTTAACAATCATTATTCTACTAGAGAACTGTTAAGTAACCTATTGTTCTAGTTTAACAATTATTATTGTACTAGAGTACTGTTAAGTAACCTATTGTTCTAGTTTAACAATCATTATTCTACTAGAGAACTGTTAAGGAACCTATTGTTCAGGTTTAACAATCATTATTGTACTAGAGTACTGTTAAATAACCTATTGTTCTAGTTTAACAATCATTATTGTACTAGAGTACTGTTAAGTAACCTATTGTTCTAGTTTAACAATCATTATTCTACAAGAGTACTGTTAAGTAACCTATTGTTCTGGTTTAACAATCATTATTCTACTAGAGTACTGTTAAGTAACCTATTGTTCTAGTTTAACAATCATTATATTAGAGTACTGTTAAGTAACCTGTTGTTCTGGTTTAACAATCAATATTCTAT
>NW_013795389.1:0-582 GCF_000517525.1 Limulus polyphemus | reverse complement strand
CAATAATTGTGCTAACATTCTCTTAGACTGCAATGGTTGTGCTAACATTCTCTTAGACTGCAATATTTGTGCCAACATTCTCTTAGACCGCAGTGGTTGTGTTAACATTCTCTTAGACTGCAATAGTTGTGTTAACATTCTCTTAGACTGCAATAATTGTGCTAACATTCTCTTAGACTGCAATATTTGTGCCAACATTCTCTTAGACCGCAGTGGTTGTGTTAACATTCTCTTAGACTGCAATAGTTGTATTAACATTCTCTTAGACTGCAATAATTGTGCTAACATTCTCTTAGACTGCAATAGTTGTGTTAACATTCTCTTAGACTGCAATAATTGTGCTAACATTCTCTTGGACTGCAATATTTGTGCCAACATTCTCTTAGACCGCAGTGGTTGTGTTAACATTCTCTTAGACTGCAATGGTTGTGTTGGCTATGAACAATGCACCGTAATTCACAAAGAAATGTTAAATACTGAGCAAGTACACACCACACTGTAACACTGACAAAGCATGCTCACGCAACAGTACTCCAATCATCACAATGGAAGACGTTTTTTTCTTGAAAATTAAACCATACC
>NW_013795388.1:0-1004 GCF_000517525.1 Limulus polyphemus | reverse complement strand
GTATGGTGGTTATAAATTCGGTAACTAGAGTTACACCTAAGTGTTCATAGAGTAGTTGTACCAAGTAAGGCTAAAGATGAATTTGGTGGTTATAAATTCGGTAAATAAAGTGACACCCTCACCTTACTCATTTTTAGCCTTACGTGGTACAACTACTCCATGAACACCTAGGTGTAACTCTAGCTACAGAATTTATAACCACCATTCTCATCTTTAGCCTTACTCGGTACAACTACTCCATGAACACTTCGTCACTCTAGTTACCGAATTTATAACCACCATCTCATCTTTAGCCTTACTCGGTACAACTACTCCATGAACACTTAGGTGTCACTTTATTTACCGAATTTATAACCAACAAATTCATCTTTAGCCTTACTTGGTACAACTACACTATGAACACTTAGGTGTAACTCTAGTTACCGAATTTATAACCACCATACTCATCTTTAGCCTTTCTTGGTACAACTGCTCCATGAACACTTAGGTGTCACTCTAGTTACCGAACTTATAACCACCATCTCATCTTTAGCCTTACTCGGTACAACTACTCCATGAACACTTAGGTGTCACTTTATTTACCGAATTTATAACCACCAAATTCATCTTTAGCCTCACTTGGTACAACTATTCCATGAACACTTAGGTGTCACTCTAGTTACCGAATTTATAACCACAATACTCATTTTTAGTCTTACTTGGTACAACTACTCTTTGAACACCTAGGTGTAACTCTAGTTACTGAATGTGTAGCCCCATACTCATCTTTAGCGTTATTTGGTATAAAAACTCCACGAACACCTAGGTGTAACTCTAGTTATTGAATTTATAAACTCCATGAACACTTAGGTAGTTGTACCAATTGACGCTAAAGATGAATATGGTTTGTATAAATTCTGTAACTAGAGTTACACCTAAGTGTTCATGGAGTTGTTGAACCAAATAACTCTAAAGATGAGTATGGTGGTTACAAGTTCGCTAAAAAGAGTTACACCTAGGTGTTT
>NW_013795387.1:0-914 GCF_000517525.1 Limulus polyphemus | reverse complement strand
GATTTAACGATACTGTGTACCATCATAACAAATCATAAGATTTAATTATACTGTGTACTATCAATAACAAGCCAAAAGATTTAACGATACTGTGTACTGTCAATAAAAAGACACAAGATTTAACAATTTATTGTTAAATCTTGTGTCTTCTTATTGACAGTACACAGTATTGATAATCCTTTATCTTCTGATTGTGAGGATACAATTTTGTTAAATTTTGTGTATTCTTATTGACAGTAAACAGTATTGATAAATCCTGTATCTTCTTATTGACAGTACACAGTATTGATAAATCCTGTATCTTCTTATTGACAGGACACAGTATCGTTAAATCTTGTGTCTTCTTATTGACAGTACACAGTATTGATAAATCCTTTATCTTCTTATTGATAGGATACAATTTTGTTAAATTTTGTGTCTTCTTATTGACAGTACACAGTATTGGTAAATTCTGTATCTTCTTATTGAAAGGAAACAGTATTGATAAATCCTGTATCTTCTTATTGACAGGACACAGTATCGTTAAATCTTGTGTCTTTTTATTGACAGTACACAGTATCGTTAAATCTTGTCTTCTTTTTGATAATACATAGTATTGTTAAATCTATTGTCTTCTTATTGAGATTAAACAATATTGATAAATCTTGTGTCTGCTTATTGACAGTACACAGTATTTATAAATCTTGTCTTCTTATTGATAGTACACATTCTTATTGACAGGACACAGTATTGTTAAATCCTGTATCTTCTTATTGACAGGTACACAGTATCGTTAAATCTTGTGTCTTGGATTTATCAATCCTGTGTACTGTCAATAACAAGCCAAAAGATTTAACAAAATTGTATCCTCACAATAAGAAGACAAAGGATTTATCAATCCTGTGTACTGTCAATAACAAGCCAAAAGATTTAAC
>NW_013795386.1:0-825 GCF_000517525.1 Limulus polyphemus | reverse complement strand
CATTTAGTTATGGCCAAGGTCTCTGGCAATACCGAGTGATGCCATTCAGGCTCAGTAATGCTCCAGAAACATCTGAGAGACTGATGGAACGAGTATTGGAAGATCTACAATGGAGGATAGCCCTAGTGTACCTGGACGATGTCATCGTATTTGCAACAACTTTTGACGAAGAAATGTCCCGGCTGGAGGAAGTATTCAAGCGTATGAAAGCAGCAAACCTCAAACTCCATCTCAAGAAATTTCATTTGTTCCAGAAAGAGGTGCTTTACTTAGGCCATACTGTTAGTGAGAATGGTGTACAAACTGATCCTGATAAGGTGAAAGCAGTGCATGACTGGCCAACACCAGACAATGTGGGAGAGCTAAGAAGTTTCTTGGGACTCTGTACTTAATTAATAATTAATTAATTAATGTAATTAATAATCTATAACTAAATAGGCCTTTCTATACTGGATTGTGATGCTAGTAATGTCGGAATTGGAGGAGTGTTGTCTCAGAAAGTGGGCGAAAACGAACATGTGGTGGCCTACTTCAGTAGGGTGTTGAGTAGACCAGAGAGGAACTACTGTGTAACACGGGGGGAACTCCTTGCTATAGTAAAAAGTCTGACATATTTCCATCCTTACCTCTATGGTGCAAGGTTTACCATCAAGACAGACCATGCTGCGTTACGCTGGTTAAGATCATTAAAGAACCCAGAGGGACAACTAGCACGTTGGATCGGAAAAATAGACCAATATAATTATAATATTGAATATAGAGAAGGAAAATCTCATGGTAATGCTGATGGACTGAGCCGAAGACCCTGCAAGAATGACTGCAGAC
>NW_013795385.1:0-582 GCF_000517525.1 Limulus polyphemus | reverse complement strand
GTAGTAGTAGTAAAGTACAATGACGTCACTCGTCAAAACTTTTGAACATACATTAAACATTCTAGCAAAAACAATACCATTGTAAACATAGTAATAAGGTTATGATCTATCTAGACGATGTTTTAACTCAAATGAGAACAAAGCAATTCACATTAAATCAATTTAACCACTTCAATGAAACCGAGGAGTTTATATCACATTAAATCAATGTAACCACGTAAATAAAATTGACGAGTTTATATCACATTAAATCAAGTTAACCACGTAAATAAACCCGACGAGTTTATATCACATTAAATCAAGTTAACCACGTAAATAAACCCGACGAGTTTATATCAAATTAAATCAATGTAACCACGTAAATAAAACCTAGGAGTTTATATCACATTAAATCAATGTAACCACGTAAATAAAACCTAGGAGTTTATATCAAATTAAACCAATTTAACCACGTAAATAAAACCTAGGAGTTGATATCACGTTAAATCAGTTTAACCACGTGAATAAACCCGACGAGTTTATATCAAATTAAACCGATTTAACCACGTAAATAAAACCTAGGAGTTGATATCACGTTAAATC
>NW_013795384.1:0-581 GCF_000517525.1 Limulus polyphemus | reverse complement strand
AAACCCTGAAGAATGTCAGTTTTGTTTCACAGATGAAGATGATGAAGAATGCCATTTATCGTTTACTGTTGAAGACAGTGAAGGATGTTAGTTTTCTACGACAGTTGAAGATGATGAAGAATGCCTGTTATGATTTATTGATGAAGACAGTGAAGAATGTCAGTTTTGTTTGACTGTTGGAGACTATGAAGAATGTCAGTTATGTTTGACATTTGGAGACAGTGAATAATGACAGTTTTTTGACAGTTGGAGACGATGAAGAATGCTAGATGTTAATGATTTAAAAACGACACTTGTGTAAAAACATCTATTTACAATTAAAGGAATACAACATTAAAATCATTACACAATAAACAGTTATTTAAAACAAGGACTTCAGCAGTAACGTAAAAGGCATGGTTAGAAATTATATTCCCACATAATCATTTACATATCAATAATATCATATAGGCTTAAACTGTCAAGAGTTACAACACATCTGTCCAGTACTTTATTATTTCTAGACCTGGACCAGCTTCCTTGTTTAATACGATATCTTTGTTTGTTTTTTCAATTCCAATATCTTTTCCGATATTTAATTT
>NW_013795383.1:0-582 GCF_000517525.1 Limulus polyphemus | reverse complement strand
CAGTTCTAGAAACGTTGCGTCACAGTAGTCACGTGACTCGCTGACGCAACACTGCCCCCTCCTTAATATTGTTCGTCCCGAACAATAACCACATATAATAAACCAATAACAATTAACAATAACTTAATTAACTATACAGAATTACAAACACAAAATTACAATTCGACAAAGTCTCTTAATTTTACGGGACATATCTTCTTCCGTACTGGTCTCCGTCTTGTTGGCTTCTGCTTCATGTGGGGTTCATCTGCTTCATCAGTAAATGTCCCATCATCGGTAACAGTCACATCAGTGGTAGTAACTTCACCAAGAGCTTCACCGTTTCCTTTCTCAAAACTGAGTAGAGTTTCTTCTTCGACGGTGGCTTCGTCTTCGGCAGCGTCATTTGTTCCGTTTTCCACTTCGTCCCAACTGAAATGTCCTGGACCGTGATAACGCCAAAGCCTGTTGGCATGCACCACTTTTGGCTTACCTCGCCGACCACATTTTACCCGGAAAGTCACGTCTGAGAGACGATCCACTATGTCGTATGGGCCTTCCCGTGGAGAAGACAACTTAGGAGACTTCCCCTTGGTCTTCCTG
>NW_013795382.1:0-579 GCF_000517525.1 Limulus polyphemus | reverse complement strand
GTTAGTAAATTTAACTTCGCTTTTTTTAAATCCGTCTATCAGGTTAAGGTTTAGCTTTACAGTACTGGCAGTTGAAGCATTTTAATGTTTTAGTTGGTGTGATATGGGCGGGTTCTACAACATGGTGCTGGTACCATAAATAGACCCTGTCAGCTATAAGCTGGTCGACTTTCTTAGGATCTGAAAGAAAGAATCTTACCATGGGCATTGACTGTTTGGTCCTAGCTGATATGATCCTCTACATGGGTCGTATTATTGCCTTGAGCTATAAGTTCTTTCTTTATCTCTGTCGACTCGATGTCCATTGGGACGTTCTGGATCACGTCAGGCTTTGTAATCCCGGCGACGTCAGTGGTGATCTTGGGCCCCCTAGAATGCTGTACTCGGCCAGGGCTTGAAGATAGTTGCATAGCATCGGGGATCACTGAACTTGATACATACGCCACCACTTGGTAGGTGGCGTATGTTGGAGACCTGTAAATCTGGAAAAGTCTATTAATTTCTGCAGTGATATCAGGTTGGCGGTGATTTGATGTTGCTGGCAGGCTTGGTGGTCACGGCTTGGTCCGGGGTGGCGGG
>NW_013795381.1:0-609 GCF_000517525.1 Limulus polyphemus | reverse complement strand
TTGTAAGAAGGACTAAAAAGACCGTTATCAAAGTCGAAAAAATCTAGTGTAAGAAGGTCTAAAAAGACAGTTATCAAAGTCGAAAAAATCAAATGTAAGAAGGACTAAAAATGTCGTTATCAAATTGGACAGAATTTATTGTAAGAAGGAGTAAAAAGACCGTTATCAAAGTCAACAAAAACTAGAGTAATAAGGACTAAAATGGCTGTTGTCAAAGTCAAGAAAATCTAGTGTAAGAAGGATTAAAAAGACCGTTATTAAAGTCGAAAAAATCTAGTGTAAGAAGGTCTAAAAAGACAGTTATTAAAGTCAACAAAATCTAGAGAAGAAAGGACTAAAAAGCCATTTTAAAAGTCAAGAAAATCTAGTGTAAGAAGACTAATAAACCATTATGAATTTCAAAAAAATGTAGTGCAAGAAGGAATATAAAGACCGTTATTAAAATCGACAAAATCTAGTGTAAGAAGTGAGTAAAAAGACTGTTATCAAAGTCGACAAAACGTAGTTTAAGAAGGAGTAAAAAAACGTTATCAAAGTCGAAAAATTCTAGTGTAAGAAGGACTAAAAAGACCGTTATCAAAGTCGAAAACATCTAGTGTAAGAAAGAGT
>NW_013795380.1:0-867 GCF_000517525.1 Limulus polyphemus | reverse complement strand
GAAACAATAAATGGATTGTTTTAATAGGAAGTATTGTTTCCTTTTTAAGAATGAAAGCATAAATGAAACAAACAGAGACAGTAAATGGACCATTTTAGTACGAAGTGTTTTTCCTTTTTAAGAATGAATGCATAAATGTAAACAAACAGAGACAAAAAATGGACCATTTTAGTAGGAAGTATTTTTCCTTTTAAAGAATGAATACATAAATGTAAATAAAGAGAAACAATAAATTGACTATTTTAATAGAAAGTATTGTTTCCTTTTTAAGAATGATTGCATAAATAACAAAGAGAAACAATAAAAAGACCATTTTGATAGGAAGTATTGTTTCCTTTTTAAGAATGAATGCATAAATTTAAACAAAGTGAAACAATAAATGGACCATTTAAAATAGGAAGTATTTTTTCCTTTTAAAGAATGAATGCATATATGAAAACAAACAAAGACAATAAATGGACCATTTTAATAGGAAGTATTTTTCCTTCTTTAATAATAAATGCATAAATGTAAACAAATAGAAACAATAAATGGACCATTTTAATAGGAAGTATTCTTTCCTTTTTAAGAATGAATGCATAAATGTAAACAAACAGAGACAATAAATAGACAATTTTAGTAGGAAGTATTGTTTCTTTTTAAAGAATGAATGCATAAATGTAAACAAACAGAAACAATAAATGGACCGTTTTAGTAGAAAGTATTTTGTTTTAACAATGAATGCATAAATATAAACTAACAAAGAAATAAATGGACCATTTTAGTAGAAAAAATTGTTTCATATTTAAGAATTAATGCCTAAATGTAAACAAACAGAGACAATAATTATACCATTTTAATACGAAGTAGTGTTTCCTTTTTAAGAAT
>NW_013795379.1:0-581 GCF_000517525.1 Limulus polyphemus | reverse complement strand
ACTTTTAAATGGCGTTTGGTTTTGCCAATATAGAAGGCCTTACAGTCTCCACACGTGTAACGATAGACAAGCCAAGAACAATAAGGAATGGGGAGGGGATCTTTAGTAGGGAAGAAATTTTTTATGCGTGATGTGGATTTAAAAACTAATCTTAAATCCACTTGAGGGTAGTAACGACCAAGTATGCGTTTAAGTTGATTTTTTAGATTTAAGCTTTGTTTGCCAGTATAAGGAAGACACGAGTATATAGTAAATTTAGGTACAGTTGGTATCTTAATTGGATTGGCGAGTTTCTTTGTTAGGAAGGTGTTGGTAATGTTTTCTAATAAGTGTTCTGGATAGCAGTTACGTTTCAGGATGTCATGTAAGAACGAAATATCAGAGTGTAGATTAAGATATGTGGAGCACAGGTTGTAAGCTCTGTTTAGTAAGCATGTAACAAGGTTTCGTTTATACGTAAACGGGATAAAGCTATTAAAGTGTGTAAGGAGACCAGTGGACGTCTTTTGTAATATTGTTTTGTAATATTGGTACAGGTCTGACCTATAGTTGTTTTGTAATATCGGTACAGGTCTGACCTA
>NW_013795378.1:0-582 GCF_000517525.1 Limulus polyphemus | reverse complement strand
ATGGCTTCTGGTACTTCTTCGTGATCTAACACCTTGATGCTCACAAGGGTTTGCTGAGATGCAGAGTCTATGACAAAGTTGCACCTTTGGCCATCCAGCTTTCCTGTCACATAGACACTGCGTGTGTGCTTGGCATTTTACACCTAGCTGTTGGGACTTCTATGATGGGGGTTGGTGAGCATCACTCAACACCAACCACTACTGGTCTCCTTAAGGCCGACTTGTTGGTAGTATTCTTCCTACACTGGCTCCTCAAATGTCCGTACTTTCCACAGTTCCAACAACTTTTCTGGATACCAGCCTTTCCTGCTGTGGCACCTCCCCTGTGTTGAAGTTTCCAGCATTGAGCTCTCTTGTGCCCAGGTTTATTACAGTGCCAGCAAAGTCCCTCAAACCTCTCTGAAAGCTGACCTTTTCTGGTCTTGAATCCAGATGACTGTACCAACCTCGGTACCTTTGTGCTGGACTTAACGTAGGATTCAAATTCGAGAGCTCTGGCCATTGCAACCTGCATGGTAGAGGGGTGTTCTTGCTTCACTTGTATCTTAAGTTGTGGACTGTCCAAGGCATCTACGAACTGAT
>NW_013795377.1:0-582 GCF_000517525.1 Limulus polyphemus | reverse complement strand
GTAAAGAAATTCCTCTCCAGTTGTTACAATCACTTAGGTCTCCTTTTTTCAGAATAGTGACAATCACACCCTGACCCCATTCTGATGGAATAGCTTCCTGTCTCCAAATCTTATTTAAAATATTTAATAACTCCAGTTCCAACGCTTGATTTTGTAAAATATTAGCTTGATGGACGTTGCCAAATATAAATTACTTTACTCCTGTGCATCAGTTTTTTCTTTCAAATCGTACACCACTTTTTCCCTAGCTATAAGTTATAGAAATGTGTCTGGTAAGATAAAAGAAAAATAAAGCTACACAATAAAACCAGTTCATCTGTAGTGGTGTTGGCGCCAAAAACCACCATAATTTCATGTTATACTGAAAATAACATCAGCGGCTGACACCGTTCGATGTATCAATACGAGAATCGAGACTCTAAACGAAACAACTACCTCCATCTTTGTCGTCTTGTTAGTTTGTTGTTTCTTGTGTGTGTGTGTTTTCAGCGATTTAGTTTTTATCTAAAAGAACATCAGGAGTGGAAATTCCAAACAATGTCAGCTTTAAGTAAGGCGTATAGCTGACTATAAGAACATCCG
>NW_013795376.1:0-738 GCF_000517525.1 Limulus polyphemus | reverse complement strand
AAGAACAATGGACTTGTTGACTCTTATACTGTCAAAAATGTAATATATAAAATGACACGAACCCAATGTTTTACTAGGAACAATGGACTTGTTGACTCTTATACTCTTAAAAATGTAATATATGAAATGACACGAACCTGTTTTTTACTAAAAACCTTGACTCTTATACTTTTAAAAATGTAATATATGAAATGACACGAATTCAATGTTTTACTAGGAGCAATGTACTTGTTGACTCTCATACTGTTAAAAATGTAATATATGATATGAAACGAACCAGTGTTTTTCTAGGAACAATGGACTTGTTGACTCTTATACTCTTAAAAATGTAATATATGAAATGACACGAACCAGTGTTTTACTACGAACAATGAACTTGTTGACTCTTATACTGTAAAAAATGTAACATATCAAATGACACAAACCAGTGATTTACTAGGATCAATGGACTTGTTGTCTCTTATACTGTTAAAAATGTTATATATGAAATTACACGAACCTGTGTTTTATTACGAACAAGAGACTTGTTGACTTTTATACTGTTAAAAATGTAATATATGAAATGACACAACCCTATGTTTCATTAGGAACAATGGACTTGTTGATTCTTATACTATTAAAAATGTAATATATGAAATTACACGAAGCAGTGTTTTAGTACCAACAATGGACTTGTTGACTCTTATACTGTTAAAAATGTAACATATGAAATTAAACGAATCAATGATTTACTAGGAA
>NW_013795375.1:0-1011 GCF_000517525.1 Limulus polyphemus | reverse complement strand
TTGTAGATATATCAGTGTTAAGTAACTCCATGAATGTACAGATGTTCGACATTTATATTGTAGATATAGCAAGTGTTAAGTAACTCTATGAATGTACAGATGTACGATATTTATATTGTAAATATATCAGTGTTAAGTAACTCCATGAATGTACAGATGTGCGATATTTATATTGTAGATATAGCAAGTGTTAAGTAACTCCATGAATGTACAGATGTTCGATATTTATATTGTAGATATATCAGTGTTAAGTAACTCCATGTTATATTGATTGCTATATCTACAATATAAATGTCGAACATCTGTACATTCATAGAGTTACTTAACACTGACATATTTACAATATAAATGTCGAACATCTGTACATTCATAGAGTTACTTAACACTTGCTATATTTACAATATAAATATCGCACATCTGTACATTCATCTGCAATAGAGTGTTAAATATTTATTTTGGGAAAATGTGTTATCAATCCGGTTTTATTTGAGACACTTTTTGGTTTGGTATTAGCACACTTAGGAACAATTTTGATTAAAAGTCATTCGCTATCTTTTCTGGGTCTAACGTGGGCATATAAACCCGATTTTTGGCGTTATAAGCTTTCAGAGCAGCTGTTGAGTCACTGGGGGCATCTAAATCTCTCTTTATAACATGTCATTATGTTAGGGTTAGTTATTTTTGGAATTGGTTCTAATATTTTGATAAACGGTTTTTAATTATTAGTTTTTTACCAATGTGAAGCTGAGTTTATATGAAATTACCTACATTTATTAAAGGTCTCGACTTCACTTAGTAACAAAACGTAAAATACCTAAACTAGCAATAAAACATCAACTGTTACACTTAACGCCAAGTCATTACTGCCCTCTAGTAGCAGTTAACTCAAAGCAAGCAAGTGCTGATAAATGATTAAGGAAAGCCGAATTAGCTTATTTCGACTTGTTTTGAGTTTGTTTCATCAGCGAAAAGATACAGAATATAATATCTGCGTTTTGTCTACCGCAGGAA
>NW_013795374.1:0-625 GCF_000517525.1 Limulus polyphemus | reverse complement strand
ATGTAATTAATTTATTAATATTTAATTAAATAATGTATAATTAGATATTAATTATGAATTTCCATATCACTACGTTTTAATTACCTATTTACTTGAACATTAATTTATAAATCATTTATATATGCATATTAATTACATATGACAGCATTCGCTTCCTCACTTCTGATATAATCTCTGTAGCTTCTGTAAAAAATAATCAGTTACTTTGAAATAAGCCCCCCCCCCCCAGTGGCACAGCGGTATGTCTGCGGACTTACAGTGCAAGAAACCGGGTTTCGATACCCGTGGTGGGCAGAGCACAGATAGCCCTTTGTGTAGCTTTGTGCTTAACTTCAAAACAAACAAACAAACTTTGAAATAAACTTGACATTTTTTGATGAGGTAAAATGAGTTATTTTTAAATACTCAGTTAAGTTTTGATTTCTATTTTCTTTTTTTATTGTTTCATCGAAGGGAAATTTATAAAAACCCAGGACAAGCAAACACAAATTGAGCTCCACACTCTCATATTAGTGGAGAAAACCGTCCGATCATAGAAGCTCTACTGTTGTTGTCTTGCATCTGGTATTCCGATTCAGTTTGGTATCCATATACTTACATTTTAAGGCTGGTTCTTCATTCTTTC
>NW_013795373.1:0-581 GCF_000517525.1 Limulus polyphemus | reverse complement strand
ACGCTCTAAATGCTCTCTCATTATTGGATTATACTTTGCTAATAACTGCAAAAGTGACAGTAAATTTCCAGAGTTTTCATTTAAGGTTATGTTCTCAGTATGACCATGAAATGCAAGATTCTGAGAAGCTAAATATTTTGTACAATCCAGCAACAGTTACAGTACATCTCAACATTCATTTTTTTCTTGCTGAATTTGCTTTTGCAGCTCTTCATCAATGCCACTTTGAAGACAAATTCAGCACTCAGTTTCTTTCCAAGCAGAAATGACTCATGATGACTGTCACTATTTTCATGGGCATTTAACTTTTCAATTTGTTTACACTTAGAGAATCCACACTGTGTTTTGAAAGTAGACCAACTATCAGAGGTCATACATGTAGATGAAAAAGAAGACAACAAAAGCAGTATGCTGCTTTATGTAGAGGCGAATACATCAACCAGAAAGGATTGACCTCTTGTCCATTCAGAAGGCGTTGTTTGAATCAAAATGCAGTCACAGAACGCCCATCCTTGGCATCAAATGGACCTTCTTTATGTTGATATTCATGTGCTCCAACTTTAACAATCTCTATTAATAAA
>NW_013795372.1:0-729 GCF_000517525.1 Limulus polyphemus | reverse complement strand
CATCTACAAACTACAGAAAAACAGCGTCTACAAACTACAGAAAAAACAGCATCTACAGGCTACACATAAAACACAGCATCTACAGAAAAACAGTATATGCAGACTATAGAAGAAGCATAGCATCTACAGAAAACACAGTATATACAGACTACATATGATTCATCATCTACATAATACAGAGTATCTACACACTAGACAGAAAATACAGCATCTGCAGACTACATATAAAACACAGCATCTGCAGACTACATATAAAACACAGCATCTGCAGACTACATATAAAACACAGCATTTACAGACTACACATAAAACACAGCATCTACAGACTACAAAGAAAACACAGCATCTGCAGACTACATATAAAACACAGCATTTACAGACTACATATAAAACACAGCATCTACAGACTACATATAAAACAGCATCTACAGACTACATATCAAACAGCATCTACAGACTACATATCAAACAGCATCTACAGACTAGACAGAAAACACAGCATCTACAGACTACATATAAAACACAGCATTTACAGACTAAATATAAAACACAGCATCTACAGACTACATATAAAACAGCAAATACAGGCTACACATAAAACACAGCATCTACAGAAAAACAGTATATGCAGACTATAGAATAAGCATAGCATCTACAGACTACAGAGGAAAGAGCATCTACAGACTACAGAGGAAAGAGCATCTACAGAAAACACAGTATATACAGATT
>NW_013795371.1:0-1205 GCF_000517525.1 Limulus polyphemus | reverse complement strand
TTATAATTACAACAACATGTCATTGTACAATACATCATGTGGTCATAAAGACCCCGTGTATTCATTTGTTATATAAAATACAGTTATAATTACAGCAGCATGTCATTCTAAAATACATCAAAATGTCATAAAGACCCCGTGTATTTTCTTGTTATATAAAATACAGTTATAAGTACAACAGCACATCGTAGTACATTACATCATAAGGTCATAAAGACCCCGTGTATTCACTTGTTACATTAAGTACTGTTCTAATTACAACAGTATGTCATTGTACAATACATCTTAAGGTCATAAAGACCCCGTATATTCACTTGTTATATAAAATACTGTTATATTTAAACAGCATGTCATTTTGCAATACATCATAAAGTCATAAAGACCCCGTGTATTCACTTGTTATATAAATAACTTTTTTTAATTACAAAATTACGTCATTGTACAATACATCTTACGGTCATAAAGACCCCGTGTATTCAATTGTTACATAAAATACTGTTCTAATTACAACAGTATGTCATTGTACAATACATCATAAGTTCATAAAGACCCCGTGTATTCACTTGTTACATAAAATACTGTTCTAATTACAAGAGCATGTCATTGTGCAATACATTATAAGGTTATAAAGACTCCGTGTATTCACTTGTTATATAAAATACTGTTCTAATTACAACTGCATGTCATTGAACAATACATCATAAGGTCATAAAGACCGAGTGTATTCACTTGTTATATAAAATACAGTTATAATTACAACAACATGCCAAAATTCAATACATCATAATGTCATAAAGACACTGTGTATTCACTTGTTATATAAAATACAGTTATAATTACCACAGCAATTCGAAATGCTGTTGTAATTATAACTGTACTTTATATAACAAGTAAATACACGGGGTCTTTATGACCTTATGATGTATTGTACAATATTGTACAATATCATAAGGTCATAAAGGCCCCGTGTATTTACTTGTTATATAAAATACAGTTATAATTACAACATGACCTTAAGATGTATTGTACTATGACGTGCCACGGGGTCTTTAATGTAACAATTGAATACTGTTGTAATTAGAACAGTATTTTCAATTCATTGTACAATACATCATAAGGCCATAAAGACCCCGTGTATTTACTTGTTATATAAAGTACAGTTATAATTACAACAGCATTTCATAGTACATTACATCATAAGGTCA
>NW_013795370.1:0-582 GCF_000517525.1 Limulus polyphemus | reverse complement strand
GTTGTATACATGTTTTATAGTACAAACTTTGTTGACTGTCAAACATTGTTGGAGTACTTGATCTATAGTACAAACTTTGTTGACTGTCAAACATTGTTGTATACATGTTTTATAGTACAAACTTTGTTGACTGTCAAACATTGTTGGAGTACTTGTTCTATAGTACAAACTTTGTTGACTGTCAAACATTGTTGTATTACGTGTTCTACAATACAAACGTTGTTGCATATCAAACATTGTTGCAGTACTTGTTCTATAGTCCGAACTTTATTGACAGTCAAACATTGTTGTATTACGTGTTCTACAGTACAAACGTTGTTGCCTATCAAACATTGTTGCAGTACTTGTTCTATAGTCCGAACTTTATTGACAGTCAAACATTGTTGTATTACGTGTTCTATAGTCCGAACTTTATTGACAGTCAAACATTGTTGTATTACGTGTTCTATTGTCAGACTTTACTGATCGTCAAACATTGTTGTATTACGTGTTCTATTGTCAGACTTTACTGATCGTCAAACATTGTTGTATTACGTGTTCTATTGTCAGACTTCACTGATCGTCAAACATTGTTGTATTACA
>NW_013795369.1:0-1717 GCF_000517525.1 Limulus polyphemus | reverse complement strand
ATTTTATAAAGTTCTATAACACTAAATGCACGTGGAAATGATTCAGTAGAAATAGATATTGTCTGTGTGTTCCCTAACGTGAAGTTCACCTGGTGACATACTTTCTTGTCGCTAGTTAAACCAGTTCCAATATACCTTTAACGTTCAAAGTATCTAATATATATATTCATTCATTATTTTACAAGAAAAAACTTAACACAGGGGACGTAGCTCAGATGGTAGAGCGCTCGCTTAGCATGTGAGAGGTACCGGGATCGATACCCGGCGTCTCCAAATTTTACCTTTTCCCAATAGTTCTTTGGTTTATGCACTTCTCTACATGAATAGTTCTTCGTATCTATTATAAGTGTTATATTACTCTCCGTTACATATTACTGTTACATTTTAGTCGAACACAAAAATTAGCTAATTTATTAGTTATGATGACAGAAAATAACGAGGAACCATTATATTACAGCACCAACCATTATGTCCAATGTGGATGGCTTTCATACCGACATCTTTAAAGTCTTTCATTAAGATGATGTATGAAACTGTTTAACTTCAGACTTCAGCTGTTCATGATTAGTGTTTATTCACTGATATCCAGACTAAAATATTTCATATTACTTGACAAACTAGACTTTCAATCTAACTTACGTAATATAACCAGTTAAGATTCTTAACTCTTTCCAACTCGTGTAATATAGGTATTGTTGCGTCAGCGAGTCACATGACCACCGTGACGCAACATTTCTAGAACTATCATGTACTTTGGCGAATGTTCAAGTTCTTACTAGAAATAGGGTACGCTGGTATATAAAAGAGGGGAATGTAATGAGAGATAGATAGTGAGTAATTGATCTTCGGTCGGAGTATTATTGACGTTCGTTGCTATAGCGTTTGTTTAGCGCGATTGTTGAAGTTGAGTGTATCAGTTAAGTTATATTCGGAAAGAATAAACCAGTTTTATTAAGTAAAGGCTTGTGTCGCTTAAGTTTCGTAGTTACGGAAAAGCAATTAATAAAACGGAGACGTAACAAATTGGTGTCAGAAGTGGGATAGAAAAAAAATGGAAACGAGAAGCGGCAAATCAGACTACAGCCTAGCAGATTTGATGGCAGCAATACAAAAACAAGAAAAGAAACAAGAAGAACGAGAAGCGAAATTACAACAGTTGTTAGAGGAAAAAGAAAATAAACAAGAAGAACGAGAAAAGAAACAAGAAGAACGAGAAATTAAACAAGAAGAGAGATTACAGCAGTTGTTAGAGGAAAAAGAAAAGAAACAAGAAGAGAGACAACAACAGTTGCAAGAAAACCTGCAACAGTGGCAGCTCGAACAACAAAATAAACAAGTTTTCTTGCCACTGCTGTAATCTTTCTTTCTCTCTTGTTTATTTTGCTGTTCGAGCTGCCATTGTTGTAGGTTACAACAATTTTCTTTTTCCTCCAACAACAAACAAGAAGAGAGATTACCGCAGTGGCAACTGGAACAAGAAAGGAAACAGGAAGAAAGTCAACAGCAGCTACAGGAAAACAATGGCAAGAGGTACAAATGGAAAACATCAGTAAATTTAAAAGCGAATTAGATACGTTAAAGAACGATTTGTTGTGTGTTACACAAGAAGGATACATTGACCATCGACTTAATCAGCCCCAGACAATGGCAAGCCCCTTACAGAGCCCGCAGCTAAACCCTAATGCAGACATATTCAGTCCCGTTAGAAGTCACATCC
>NW_013795368.1:0-725 GCF_000517525.1 Limulus polyphemus | reverse complement strand
GTCCTCTTTTAACACCTTTCAACATTTGCATGCGTTTTTCCATTAAGATGGTGTTGCAGCGAACGAAAAAATGGTAATCTGTTGGTGCCATATCTGGAGAATATGGTGGGTGGGGGAGAACTTCTCAACCCAACTCCATAATCTTGTGTTGCGTCAAACGTGCCACATGTGGACGTGCATTGTCGTGGAGAAGAAGAACACCTTTCCAATTTACGAGTGAAGGGCGTTTCTGATGAAGGGCTTGATTTAAACATTCCAGTTGCTGACTATAGATCTCTGCATTGACAGTCGCTGTGTATTGAGGAGTTCGAAATGAATTACTCCTTTTATGTCCCACCAAATGCACAGCATCGCTTTCTGCGGATGGAGTCCAGGTTTTGGGGTCGGAAGTGGTTTTTGTCTAGAACTGAGCCATTGTTTTTGGCGTTTAATATTCGCATAGAGAATCTGTTTTTCATCACCGCATTACGCGCCAGAAGAAACGAAGCAACGTTCACACGTTGGAAACGATGATCATCGGAGAGTTCGTGAGACACCCAAACACCTTCTTTAAGGAGTTGTCTCATATTCTTTAGATGTTTACGTATTGTTTCATGAAAGACATGTAAGTTCAGGGCCAATTCACAAGTGTTGCCTTGGGTTAGACTCAACAAGCGTCTTCAGAGCATAAATATCAATTCCAACATATCGTCCCCTGCCATCACAGTTTCTAAGGCTAAAGTCAC
>NW_013795367.1:0-582 GCF_000517525.1 Limulus polyphemus | reverse complement strand
ATATCCTCAATCTGTCTGCTGGATTGTTCTCGCCAGGCTTATATACTAAAAAAAAAGAGGGCGTCTAGCAAACACTCGGACATTCGCGGGGTTCCTCGATAATTCATGATCCGTCGAGGAACTCGAGCTCGCCTGCTCCCAGCGTCGCGTGACTTCCGCTGTCGTAACATATACAATATTTTATTGTTTCAAGAACATATCAGGATCTTCATTGAAAAAAAAGCTTCCTTCTTTTAATGTTATCGTAATATCTGTGGAAGAAATCTTAATTTTGTTTTTATCTGTCATTAGCTAATATTAACAAGACTCCGTCGAGTTTGTGTTACGTCAGTGATGATTTGTGTTGTAACTGAGATATCCCAGTTAATATGGACTCTCTCGAAAATTAAATTAATAGAAGTTTAGAAAATATATCAAACTCTGTTCATGTGAGTATATATTATCAATAATTTATTTACTTCTTCAAAAAAAAGCCAGAAACAACACGAGAACAGAACGTGATCATTCTCTAATCTGAGGGACTTAACTTAAACCATCATAATAATTAAGTTTAATAATTAGTTTGTTTATCCAAATTAATAA
>NW_013795366.1:0-581 GCF_000517525.1 Limulus polyphemus | reverse complement strand
GAGCATGTTTAGCGGGACGGGGAGGAATAGAAAGGATAATGATAAAAACAAAGACACGACAACACTTATTATATCAGTGAGTTTATAAGCCTAATACAATGCACACAATATATCATAGTCACGAAACGAGCTATTATATTCAGTGTTAGTGGGAACAAAAATTGAGTTTTACAATCGAAACATAATAACTATAAAACATAGCATCCCACTTAGATACTATAAGGTCATAAATGTATTAAGATAATTTTGTTTGCTCTTAAACCTGAAATTAGCGGTTTGTTTTTATATTGTTCACTATCGATTGGATCCACACATTGCATCATATTGAGTAATTTAATGTTAAAACACTTGTTTGTTTGTTTTTTATTTCACGCAAAGCTACACAAGGGTTATCTGCGCTAGCCGTCCCTAAATTTAGCAGTGTAAGACTAGAGGGAAGGCAGCTAGTCATCACCACCCTCCGCCAACTCTTGGGCTACTCTTTTACCAACGAATAGTGGGATTGACCGTCACATTATAACGCCCCCACGGCTGAAAGGGCGAGCATGTTTGGTGGGACGGGGATTCGAACCCGCAGATTA
>NW_013795365.1:0-580 GCF_000517525.1 Limulus polyphemus | reverse complement strand
AAGTTACTACCCTGATGTTACTGTTACCAATGATAGGACGTTTCCTGATAAAGCAGATGAGCCCAAATGAAGCAGAAGCCAACGAGACAGAGACAGTACGGAAGAAGATACGTACCGTAAAATTAAAAGTACTTTGTTAGTAATTTTAATTTTGTATTTGTAAATTCTGTACTTTTAATTAAGTTATTGTTAATTGTTTATTGGTTTAATGTAAGTGGCTATTTTTCGGGACAAACAATACTAAGGAAATGGCACTGTTACGACAGCGGAAGTCACGTGATACTAGTAACACGTCATGAGCTTCTAAAAAATTCATGTCCCTTCGTGAAGCCTCGAGTGTTTACTAGATATTCGGTATTCTTGTATATGTGACCGCCAAGAACTGACGGCAACAATCGGAATTGAATTGCAAACAGAGATAGAGACGACAATTGAGGCAATTGAAGGGAGTATTGTTGAAGTCGAGCTCGTGAGACGTTCGTTGTGAATTATAGCGTTTGTTTAAGTTACAGCATGACTGTGGAAATTAAGTACATTGCAAAGTTGTATTGAGAAAGAATAAACTAGTTTTATTTAAGAG
>NW_013795364.1:0-584 GCF_000517525.1 Limulus polyphemus | reverse complement strand
ATTCTTGTTGAGTGGGTTCAACAGTATTCATATCAATGATTAGGTTCAACAGTACTTTTCTCTTTGATAGATTGTTTAGACAAAGTATTCATGATGAGTAAACTGGAATGGACAATAACATCCTGTTGTAAAAAACACTGGAATGAACAATAATTTCCTGTTGTAAAAACACTGGAATGGACAATAACATCCTGTTGTAAAAAACACTGGAATGAACAATAATTTCCTGTTGTAAAAACACTGGAATGGACAATAACATCCTGTTGTAAAAAACACTGGCATGAACAATAATTTCCTGTTGTAAAAACACTGGAATGGACAATACATCCTGTTGTAAAAACACTGGAATGAACAATAATTTCCTGTTGTAAAAACACTGGAATGGACAATACATCCTGTTGTAAAAACACTGGAATGGACAATAACGTCCTGTTGTAAAAACACTGGAATGGACAATACACCCTGTTGTAAAAACACTGGAATGGACAATACATCCTGTTGTAAAAACACTGGAATGGACAATACATTTCCTGTTGTAAAAACACTGGAATGGACAATACATCCTGTTGTAAAAACACTGGAAT
>NW_013795363.1:0-730 GCF_000517525.1 Limulus polyphemus | reverse complement strand
CTTGTTTTTAACTCAAGACGAGTTGGACAATGTAGTAAAACAAACAAATAACTTGTTTTTAACTCAAGACGAGTTAGACAATGTGTAAAACAAACAAATAACTTGTTTTTAACTCAAGGCGAGTTGAACAATGTGTAAAACAAACAACTAACTTGTTTTTAACTCAAGACGAGTTTCTAGAACGTAGCTGCACTACTTTCTTAATGGTTTTATCCCAGATGATAAAAGATCTGGTCATGGCTGAAAGACAAAATCACTGTATACAAATTACAATAGGGTCTATTTTCCCAGAGTGCACTTGTCACCCACGTCACTTGACCATCCCATAAACACAAATACTGAGGATATAACTGGAAGATATTCATAAACCTCTACACGACCGATGCTACAGGAGAAATTATTAACGCAAGCTTAGATAATTTTCCCACGACTGTTTTCTTGGGAGAGTTCAAGAATGCCAAATGAGGAATGACTATTGACAATACATGTGAGAAAATCAAGGGTAAGGTTTTCACATTCCAAATTCGGCTATCTTTAATTACAAATGTGTGAAAAACACTTGTATGTGCGACATATTTTGAAAATGTTGGTGAATAAGAAATTTTTACATTTCTAAAAGAAAAGGTAAAGAAACATCTGATGTGTTTTTGCATATAATAATACAGTCTGTGCCAAACTGTTTTCATTCTGTATCGATGTTATTGTCTACATGTATGGAGTAGTTATTGAG
>NW_013795362.1:0-1128 GCF_000517525.1 Limulus polyphemus | reverse complement strand
AATGATTATGCAAACATTTACAATAGATATTTTGATCACTTTGGGAAGAAATTGGTCATGAGAAACCTGGTGATTATTTACAATGATTATGCAAATATTAGAATAGTTATTTTGGTTACTGTGGGAAGAAATTGGTCATGAGAAGCCTGGTGATTATTTACAATAATTATGCAAACATTTACAATAGATATTTTGGTTACTGTGGGAAGAAATTGGTCATGAGAAGCTTGGTGATTATTTACACTAAAATAATTATTGTAAATAATCACCAGACTTCTCATGACCAATTTCTTCCCACAGTAACCAAAATATCTATTGTAAATGTTTGCATAATCATTGTAAATAATCACCAGGCTTCTCATGACCAATTTCTTCCCACAGTAACCAAAATATCTATTGTAAATGTTTGCATAATTATTGTAAATAAACACCAAGCTTCTCATGACCAATTTCTTCCCAAAGTGACCAAAATATCTATTGTAAATGTTTGCATAAACAGTAACCAAAATAATCTATTGTAAATGTTTGCTGACCAATTTCTTCCCGTTGATTTGAATGTCGTAAAAGAAGAACGAAGGAATGTGCAGTTTCCTTTTCATCACCTGAACATTGATTCAGATTATCTTTGAAATCACAAGAGAAGGTCGATAAATCTCGTAAAAACAACAACAACAAAAAACTGCTGACACATCCAGCGTAACGAAGATAATTAGAAGGCATCACACATACTTAAGTTTTTGACAGTTACAGCTCTCCGTAATTATTGATGTGGTATGTTTGGATGATTTAACTTTACACAGGCTACATCCTAAGGGGATATAATTTGTGTGAAACCCGCCGCAAAATTTACAGCCTTTTAAATTCATTTGTTTATGTTTGTTTCGGTCTTTATTTAACAGTTTTTTTTATCTTAGTTATTCTAGTTTGTATTGTAAATAAGAATAAAAGAAACAACAACACGTTCTTCTTCTTCTATTGAGCTAAAGCCTGTCAGCTGCATCCCCCTACCAAACTTCGTTCTTCTTCTTTTTCTTCTGTTGAGCTGAAGCCTGTCAGCTGCATCCCCCCTACCAAACTTCGTTCTTCTTCTTCTGTTCAGCTAAAACCTGTCATCTGCATCCTCCCTAC
>NW_013795361.1:0-579 GCF_000517525.1 Limulus polyphemus | reverse complement strand
TTCAGGTCCTTAAATTTGAAATATTGTTGGATAATCCGGAGGTTTTTAAATAATATTATGTTTAGCATTTTCACATAAATTTATGATTTTTAAAGTAATATATACTTTAATATTGTAATTTCTATAATACAAAGATACACAATGTGATATCTCTGTTCCGTTTACTAAAGGGAATCGAACTCTGGACTTTAGAATTGCAGGTCTTTAAATTGATCGCTAACCAACTGGTGGACGTTTCAAATAATATGTTTCATTACGATCATCTTTAAGGTCTTAAGATAAACTCCAGTTTATCTGAGTCATAATTATGTGGAGTACTCGGAAGGGTAACATTAATTATCACCTTTAGTTTGTTCACTACAGTAAAGGGTAACATATTATCACCTTTAGTTTGTTCACTACTGTAAAGGGTAACACATTGTTACGTCTGTGTTCGTTTGATAATTTCCCGTAAAAATTCTTCTCGAGGAACTTCAGCGATACAAGTCCTTTCTTAAATAAAACTAGTTTATTCTTTCTCAATTCAACTTTGCAATACACTTAATTTCCACAGCCACTTTAACTTAAACACACGCTATA
>NW_013795360.1:0-585 GCF_000517525.1 Limulus polyphemus | reverse complement strand
GTCATCCACATGCAGACCTGAGCAAGCGTCGGTCTCTTCCTTCGTCCAGTAGGGGTCGTAGCAAAATCTTTTTGCTGCATCCAGCTGTTCCATTCCTCTCTCATTAAAGTCTTAAAGGGTTTGTTAATAGAAACATCGAGAGGTTGCAGTTGACTTGTTAAACCGCCGAGTATAATAGCCAGATGTGTTTTTAGCTCATTAGCTTTTCCCTTTATTTTTTCCGTTTTATGAGCTCTAAAGGAATCCCAGACGAGGAGAGAAGGCCTTTTTAATAAGCCTCCTAGACGTTTCGACCAAATTTTTTGAAACCAAAGTAGTGTTCCGTCTTCATCCATCCTTTTTTATGTACGTGAACGTAGACACCGCTGGGTAAATTTTCTTTGGGCATTGTTTTTCTTTTAAAAATTAACATTGGTGGTAATTTTGTTCCATCTGCACAACATGCTAGCACCACTGTATAATGCGTTTTTTCGTGTCCAGTAGACTTAACAGTAATAGTTTTAGTACCTTTTATGTCAGTTGTTCTATTGCTTGGAACATCAAATGTTAAAGGTGTTTCATCCATGTTTGCTATTTGATACAATT
>NW_013795359.1:0-582 GCF_000517525.1 Limulus polyphemus | reverse complement strand
GTTGTTGTATTATGTAGCTGGGCTTGAATGAAACAAAAACCTACTAAGCATAATATTGTTACGACAGTGGAGGTCACGTGACGCTAGTAACACGTCATGCGCTTCTAGAACGTTCATGTCCCTTCCTGAAGTCTCGAGAGTTTACCAGATGTACGGTATTCTTGGATATAAGACCGCCAAGAATGACGGCAACAATGTAGATGAATTGCAGACAGAGACGGACAGTTGGGTCGGGCGCGTGAGTCGTTCGTTGTGAATTATAGCGTTTGTTTAACTTATAGCGTGACCGTGGAAATTAATTGAATTTCAAAGTTATATTGAGAAAGAATAAACTAGTTTTATTTAAGAAAAAAATTGTGTCGCCAAAGTTTCATCGGAAAGAAATTATACAGGAAATTAACTAACTTAGGAGATTAGCGAAGTTATAAAATAGCGAGTTTTTAAAAGTATGGTTTCAAGAAGTGTAAAAATCAGTTGTCTTTGTTTGTCGCTTTTATATTCTTCTCTGTTCCCTAAAGGTATCAACTCTTTTTTTTTTTACTCTTCCCTAAAATATTATAAAGCGTCGGGTCCACTACCGCC
>NW_013795358.1:0-582 GCF_000517525.1 Limulus polyphemus | reverse complement strand
CAGTTCATACTTCTCATATTGTCTGGCAAATATGAAGACACTGGGTTTTCAGAAGAAAAGAGGATTTTTAGATGGTCTCAGTGAAAAATAGCTGAATCAAGCTAAATGATTAATACTTTTTATACAAGAGAGCACTTAAAATCACAACTGGACAGCCATTTCAAGTGATCCAGGAACAGTGGCGTAACTTACTTTCGATGACTCAGACCTAGAAAGACAATACTATTATTCATGCATTACGAGTCAAATTTCAGGTATTAAAAAGTAGCTGTCTTTCAAACTTTAAATTATGTTAAATAATATTTTAAGTAAACTAAAATTGAAAATCTGATAAGAAATTTAATTTTAAAATCATTTATTTACATTATTTAAATATGCGAAAGAATGAGGAAAGACAAAGACTTAACCATAAAAATACAACACTTTATATAAATTGAATGATTCTCTAACCTTTTTTTTATATAAATCTTAACAATATAACTTTTTTCAAGATGTATTAAAACAAAATTTACTTCTTGACTTATTTTATATTTGTATTCAGTTACTGAAACTCTTGTGAAGAGCCAGTTCAGTTACTCTCTT
>NW_013795357.1:0-582 GCF_000517525.1 Limulus polyphemus | reverse complement strand
GTTATGTTGCGTCAATCCCATGATACTGTAACAGGAGGACATCTCGGAGTTAAGAAAACATTGAGTTACCTACGACACAGATTTTACTGGACAAGATGTGGAAGAATGGTGAAGAACATGCAGTACATGTTGTGCTAAAAGGGGACGTGCTCCAATGAAGTTATATCAAGTTGGTGCACCAATGGAAAGAGTAGCCGTCGACATTGCCGGTCCTCTGCCCCAAACTCGTGCTGGAAACAAGTACATTTGTGTGGTGATGGATTATTTCACCAAGTGGCCTGAGGCATATGCAATACCAAATCAGGAAGCTACAACTGTAGCTTCGGCTATTAGTGACTTCTTCTTCAGATTTGGTATACCATATGAACTGCATTCAGATCAAGGCCGTAACTTTGAATCAGCTGTGTTCCAAGAATGCTGCAAGTTGTTTGGCATCCGAAAGACCACCGTCTGATGGGATGGTAGAAAAGTACAACTGGACACTAGGACAGGAATTGGCAAAGTTTTGTAATAGCCGCCAAGATGACTGGTATGTCTTACTCCCTCCACTATTGATGGCCTATATGACAGCAGAGCATGAAA
>NW_013795356.1:0-1514 GCF_000517525.1 Limulus polyphemus | reverse complement strand
AACGTGCAGGTTAATAACAACACGTAACTTAGTGTGACAAACAACGTGCAGGTTAATAAGTACAACTAACTTAGTGTGACAAACAACGTGCAGGTTAATAACTACACGTAACTTAGTGTGACAAACAACGTGCAGGTTAATAGCTACACGTAACTTAGTGTGACAAACAACGTGCAGGTTAATAACTACACGTAACTTAGTGTGACAAACAACGTGCAAGTTAATAACTACACGTAACTTAGTGTGACAAACAACGTGCAGGTTAATAACTACACGTAACTTAGTGTGACAAACAACGTGCAGGTTAATAACTACACGTAACTTAGTATGACAAACAACGTGCAGGTTAATAAGTACAACTAACTTAGTGTGACAAACAACGTGCAGGTTAATAAGTACAACTAACTTAGTGTGACAAACAACGTGCATGTTTAATAAGTACAACTAACTTAGTGTGACAAACAACGTGCAGGTTAATAACTACACGTAACTTAGTGTGACAAACAACGTGCACTGAAATAATGAAGAATTTAAAGTCACGATAATTAACAGTCATTCATTAACTAAATAAAACAAAAGAGCTGAAAAACTGTCATAGAAACTTTCGACTTTAACCTGCACGTTGTTTGTCACACTAAGTTAGTTGTACTTATTAACATACACGTTGTTTGTCCCACTAAGTTACGTGTAGTTATTAACCTGCAAGTTGTTTGTCACACTAAGTTACGTGTAGTTATTAACCTGCACGTTGTTTGTCACACTAAGTTAGTTGTACTTATTAACATGCACGTTGTTTGTCACACTAAGTTACGTGTAGTTATTAACCTGCACGTTGTTTGTCACACTAAGTTACGTGTACTTATTAACATGTGATATTAGGCTGCAGTTATTCAGAGTTTTAAACATTATCCATGACTTATGCTGCCTAGAGATTCAAATAGTTTGAAATTTACGATGACGTCATTGTTCGTTTTCATAATTAAACTGTTGGACACACCAGCCGGCCTAATAGTGCTTAGCGTATCCGGCTACGGATCGGAGTGTTCAACATTTTCAACTGTGGACAAATGACAGCCAATTCCGCTATTCGGTTCAAAGAGTTGAGCAGAGGGTGCTGTTGATTGGTTGCCACACATGTGGTCAAGAGTTGAAAATTATAGACGCTGACAACTGAAGCCAGGGGTCTCTAACCTGGTCATTTAGCTCGTGTATGTTATTCAGGTTCAAAAGATCTAATTACACACCTGCTTTTACAGATTCGTTGATGCTTTGTTGTTGGTCAGATAATCGGTAAAGTTAGTCTGTTTGTTTGGTTTGAGTTTGCTCTATTTACCGTAGGTATCGAAGACCGAGTTTCTAAACATATCGCCAATAAACTTAAATAATAAAGGTTATACAGATCTGAACGACTCTGTAACTAACTCCTCAGAATGTACTTGTTACTGAATGATAAGATTTTCCTACTTAGAGTGACCAAAGAGTGTTGGAAAAACGTTTAAATGGTGTTTAGTGTG
>NW_013795355.1:0-723 GCF_000517525.1 Limulus polyphemus | reverse complement strand
ATCACCACCCACCGCCAACTCTTGGGCTGAACTCTTGGGCTACTCTTTTACCAACGAATAGTGGGATTGACCGTCACATTATAACGCCCCCACGGCTGGAAGGTCGAGCATGTTTGGTGGGACGGGGATTCGAACCTGCGAACCTCAGATTGCGAGTCGAGTGCCTTAACCACCTGGCCATACCGGCAGGCCTGAACGATACTTAACGAAAATAATCACCAAAGATCGTAAGGAAGGATTGAATATTTTATTAAGGAGAAGAAAAATTAATTTACCAGCTATCCGTTGAATCGTGACGGCATAGTAATATATTATTCAAATGCTTAACGTATTTTAGGCCATTAGTGATGAGAAAGAAATTTACATCAAACCTTGCAAATTTTAAACTAATATTTTATTAATTGGTTGCTACAATTTTTTAACATTATTTTAAACACTTAGTATTAATATCCGACCCGGCATGGCCAGGTGGTTAAGGCGCTCGACTCACAAACTGAAGGTCGCGGGTTCGTATGCTCGTCCTTTCAAAGTGGGAAGGCTGTCAAGTGGGTTGCATCTTTGAAGTAAGAAACAGCTTAAGGACTATGAGAAATAAAAAAAAAAAGTATTAATATCGAATTTGACACTAATGTATTGTTAACTTAGTATATTGATTTAGGACTAAACTTGCAGAAACTTGTGAGACAATATTGGTATGTTTATTGTAGTATACCTTAAAAATGA
>NW_013795354.1:0-578 GCF_000517525.1 Limulus polyphemus | reverse complement strand
AAGCTCAAAATGGCCCCCAAGTGGATTTCTCAGCCATTTTAACGTGTTTGGATGCCATTTCTTTCTTTCGAACCAAGATTTCAAGTAGGTGGGTTGTGTCCTTAGTCTGTTCAAACTTTCATATTTTGTTAGACTGAAATACAGCTTAGTTACTAATCTTGATAAACTATAGTGGAATTCTATGGTATTTATATAGTAATTTAGTTTTTTTCATTATTCAACTGTATATATATAAAACCTAAAAAAACATTTCATTTCATATCCTCCACATGTGAAATTTTAAAAGGCTTAGCAACCTACGTCAAGCAGCAACTGAGTACAAAGGTTGTAACTAGAAGATATAATTGTTTGCTTTAGCTCTTTATTTACTGTTCTATGTTTTATGAAAAATATGTTAAAGAACTTATTTCTAAATAGCAATAACCTATATACATATATAATAAAACACAGCCAAGACAGGTCACTTTGGAAAGAATAAAGATCAGATTTATATTACTGGATACGGTAACATGAGTGCATGTGTACCACATCATTGTAACTTCTGTACTGTTAGCCAAGCACCACTGAAGGGTCATTAT
>NW_013795353.1:0-582 GCF_000517525.1 Limulus polyphemus | reverse complement strand
GAAGAAATACTTGGAAGTTCAGTTATCTCTCAATCGATGGAGAAAAAATAGTTGGATGTTCAGTTATCTCTCAATACAGGGGTAACCAACCTTTTTCACAGTGGGCCAGATAACTGAGAGAATGACGAGCACGGGCCACATAACCATTTTGTTCAATACAATAAATACAGTGAATACACAAAAAATAAAGACGACAAACATGATTATTTTCCAAAAAGTTATCAAAGTAGGCGACGTTAGCAATAAGATAGTTATATCACACACAGTGCGCACATATCCGAATCTCACAAACTAAGCAGCAAAAAAGGTTTGTGAGATTTGTGAAACTGGCGTTTAGCTTTTGAAATATCATCAGTATTTGCTTTGGAATTGCTGCATCCAACCAAGAGAATTGCTTTCAAATGTTCATCAGTCAACCTTGTTCGATGTGCTGACTGCACATTATTCATTTTTGAAAATGTTAGCTCACAGACATAAGTTGTTCCAAACACTGATGCCATACCAGAGGCAAATTTCTTCAACTTTGAAAACTCATCATCAGGTAAGCAGCGATAAAATCCAACAAGTTTTCCTTCTCTGTGC
>NW_013795352.1:0-736 GCF_000517525.1 Limulus polyphemus | reverse complement strand
ATGTACGATGGTATAATCACTGAGGAATATTCACAATAATGTCTTGTGTACGACGGTATCGTCAATGACGAATATTCGCAATAATGTCTTGTGTACGATGGTATAATTACTGACGAATATTCATAATAATGACTTGTGTACGGTGGTATAATCACTGACGAATATTCACAATAATGACTTGTGTACGGTGGTATAATCACTGATAAGTATTTACAATAATGACTTGTATACGATGGTATAATTACTGACGAATATTCATAATAATGACTTGTGTACGGTGGTATAATCACTGACGAATATTCACAATAATGACTTGTGTACGGTGGTATAATCACTGATAAGTATTTACAATAATGACTTGTATACGATGGTATAATCATTGACAAATATTCACAATAATGACTTATGTACGAGAGTATAATCAATAACGAATATTCACAATAATGACTTGTGTACAAGAGTATCGTCACTGATAAATATTCGCTATAATGACTGTGTACGAGAGTATAGTCATTAACGAATGATCACAACTAAGCATGTACGTGAGTAAAACTTAAAATTGACAAATATTTACAATAATAAGTCGTGTATGAGGTTAAAGTCACTGATACATATTCACAACAATGACTCGTGAATAAGGTTATAGTCACTGACAAAGACAACAATGATTCGGGAATGAGGTTATGGTCACTGACAAAGACAACAATGACTCGTGAATGAGGTTATGGTCACCGAA
>NW_013795351.1:0-582 GCF_000517525.1 Limulus polyphemus | reverse complement strand
AGTAGAGAAGAACCAGTCTTTGAAGAAGACTACCATCAGACGTTTCCAGCCTTACCATCTCCTTCCTACCAGCCAAGCCTTTTTTTTAAATGGTCTATTATACCTAATGTATACTAACCTTTTCCTTTCAGCTTTCACCTGGCACGGTCAGGGCATTCTTTTCGGCGCCCTATGATATCAACCCCTATTTCACTCACACAATTGCAAAAGTTACTAAATTAAAGTACTGTAGTTTTAATGATTTCAAAACTTGTAATAAAACCTGAGAAATTTATTCTGATTTTATCGGACTTTTAATTATAACACTTTAACCTTACAGTCCATCTATTCATTAAAATTGTTATTGATGAGCTAGTACCAGTGTTTCAGGTCAGTCATTATTCAGTGTTTTGCCACCCTTGTCACTGCTTTGATCCTTTTCACAACCTCTCCTCCCTGCTGTGCTGTTTCTTACCTTCAGCTTTTCATACTCACAGCTTTCCCAGATGTATCGGGGCTGTTCATTAGTCACGTACACTGTCTATTAATTCTTTAACCACGTGCTAATAACGGTTAAACCAATTTAAGTTGCCTAAATCTCGG
>NW_013795350.1:0-792 GCF_000517525.1 Limulus polyphemus | reverse complement strand
AAGACCATTGCATAATAGGGTTGGTCTATTTACTTCTAAGAAAGTGTGTAATTAAATTTGATAAAATGACGTTTGGAAACAACAAAGGCCAAATTCCGGTAAGTGTTAAAAGAGAGGTTGAACTAACCAGGTGCCATCAAGCTGAAGTCAAAGTGACTGAAGGAGTTGATGATGGTGAAGTGGAACCAGGTATAGTATAGATATTAAAGCAGAGCAGGAGAAAGACCAAGATTTGAAGCCAATAATTGATTTTCTAAAAGCAAGTGTTTTGTGCCCTGCTTGGGAGAAGGTGTCTAGCAAAGTATACTTAGCTGGCATTGAAGAGCAATGCATATTAGGGTTGGAATACTTACTACCGAGAAATTGTGCAGTTAACTTCGATAAAATGACGTTTGGGAACAACAAAGGTCAAATTCCGGTAATTGTTACTGCATCTGTTGATTTGAATGTCACAGCACTTAAGTCAACTACAATACCCCCTATGTCAGAGAAGATAATCTGGGGTAGAATAAAAGAACATCCCCAAGGAAGACCAATGCTTGTGGAAGCAGTAGAAGACCCATCCAGGCCAGCGGATGTGAAGATTGGAAGGTCACTCGTGGCAGGTCATCAAGTAGTACCCATAATAGTGGCTAATATCTCTAAATGTGAGCAGACACTTAGGGAAGGGTGTGTGCCAGTAGGTGGAGCCAGTCAATGTTAAGGCAAGAAATACGACCATAAAGGAAAGAAATCCTCTCCCAGAACATTTAACTGACATTTCTAAGAAGAGCATAGTCCATTTGTTATCAT
>NW_013795349.1:0-582 GCF_000517525.1 Limulus polyphemus | reverse complement strand
TGTGATGTATGTATAAACACAACCACAAAACTGTGCTTACCAGATACAATTAACGAGTAAATCAAACAATTAAAACAACACTTCCTCAACGTCAATAAATTTTCTTCAAAAACCATCGAAAACAATTATACACACATACCTAGGTCAACAACACAATCAATTGCAAACAAACAATAATAAATTCAATGAAACAACTAACTATAAAATTCTGCCCTATTGCATACAGTATATTCCCGATATTAGCGATAAAATAATCAACATTTGGAAAAACTTATAACAAAACATAGCATTCCAATAAACACTAAATGCATTCACAAATCGCGCACAAAACTAAAATCCATACTATGTAAAAATTACACTGACAAAGATAACACCACAATATTATTTATAAAATATAATGCAATAACTGCTACGAATTCTAATAAGATAAACACGCCGAAAAATGGAAACCAGATTCAACGAACACAGCAAAACACCTTCCCACATTTTGAACACTGCAAAACACAACATAAGCATAGAAAACACCAACATATTAAGTAGAGAAGCAAAAGCCAACAAACGAAAAATCAAAGATGTCCTGCT
>NW_013795348.1:0-582 GCF_000517525.1 Limulus polyphemus | reverse complement strand
GCTCCTTGCTTGTCTGGAGGCCCGAGCACTCAGGCGAGCCTGATGCTGTTCTTCTGTTTCCTGCACTCTGCTCCTTGCATGTCTGGTGGCATCAGCACTGAGGCGAGCCTGATTCTGCTCTTCTGTTTCCTGCACTCTGCTCCCTAATTGTCTCGAGGCCTGAGAACTGAGATGGGCGTGTCACTGCTCTTCTGTTCCCGCTGCCTGCTATGTGCCTGTCTGGAGCCCTGAGAACTAAGGCGAGCCTGACGATGCTCTTCTGTTTTCCGCTGCCTGCTACGTGCGTATCTGGAGGCTTGTGCACTGATGCGAGATTGGTGTTCCTCAGCTGTCTCTTGATCCCTTGTTTCTCGAACTCTGCGAGCTTTTGAAGAGCTTCTGCCAATATTTTTTCGTTTCTTTGGTCCCGCCTTGAGGTGTACAGCAGTGGCTCTTATTGAACAATCACTGCTGGAAGTTTAATATCGAATCTGAAACAAAAAATTAACACAGGTCTTATATAGCTTGAATTGCTACATCCAAGTAGTATGGAGAGATCTCTAGAATCTTCTAGAAGTTTTGAAATCAGTAGGGACAATAATT
>NW_013795347.1:0-579 GCF_000517525.1 Limulus polyphemus | reverse complement strand
CGGTAAAGTTATATTCGGAAAGAGTAAACCAGTTTTATTAAGAAAGGACTTGTGTCGCTTAAGTTTCGTCGGAACGAAGTTACGGAAAATCAATTAACAAACAGAGACGTAACAATATAATAATGGCTGGAGACGGCTTGAATGGGTAATGAAGAAAAACTTACTAGATATGTGTTAGTCTTGTATGTATAAGACGTTCACAACGTAAAGGAACAACAGTGTAATGAGTAATTGAATGTATGAGGACAAAATATTGTTGGCCATGTGAGACGTGAATTATAGTGTTTGTTATAGAGCGACTGTTGAAATTAAGTGTATCGTAAAGTTGTATTCGGAAAGAATAAACCAGTTTTATTAAGAAAGGACTTGTGTCGCTAAAGTTTCGTCGGAACGAAGTTACGGAAAATTAACTAGCCAACGGAGACGTAACAATACTGATAAGGAGGCATCTCGATCTCACTCTAGCTTCCTCAATCATTCATGAGTATTCGAGAAATTCATCACATCAGCAGTGTCACGCGCCAGCAGTATCACGTGGCTTCCACTATCGTAAAACTGCTCCTTCCTTAGTATTGTTCA
>NW_013795346.1:0-581 GCF_000517525.1 Limulus polyphemus | reverse complement strand
ACAAGGTATGGTTGTATAATCCCAGGAAGACCAAAGGGAAGTTTCCTAAGTTGTTTTCTCCATGGCACATATGACATAGTGGATCGTCTCTCAGACGTGACATTCCGGATAAAGTGTGGTTGGTGAGGTAAGCCAGAAGTGGTGCATGCCAACAGGCTTTGGCGTTATCACGGTCCAGGACATTTCAGTTGGGAGAGTGAACAACAGAACAAATGACGCTGTTGAAGACGTGTCACCTGAAAAAGCCAATGTTGAAGAAAAAACTCTACTCAGTTTTGATAAGAGAAACGGTGAAGCTCTTGATGAAGTTACTACCACTGATGTGACTGATACTGACGATAGGACATTTCCTGATGAAGGAGATGAACCCTAAGTGAAGCAGAAGCCAACGAGACGGAGACCAGTACGGAAGAAGATACGTCCCGTAAAATTAGGAGACTTTGTTGAATTGTAATTTTTTGTTGTAATTCTGTACATTTAATTAAGTTGTTGTTAACTGTTATTGGTTTAATGTGAGTGGCTATTGTTCGGGACGGAACAATACTAAGGAGGGGGGCAGTGTCGCGTCAGCGAGGTCACGT
>NW_013795345.1:0-581 GCF_000517525.1 Limulus polyphemus | reverse complement strand
AAGTACTGGTACAAAACGAAAAACCTTCAATAACTCCCTTAAAACGCATCGTAGGAAGTTGAAACTTCGCATGATACTGTGGAACGAACTAGTGAATATACATAGCAAAAAAGGTTAAGATCCATCAATTTAGAACCCTCTGATAATAAGAAATCTATAACAGAGCAATATCAAAAAGCTTCACTGCAGTACACATTCTCTTTCAGAAAGCCAATAAAGTAGTAACAAAATGGACCACAAAAGTCTCAAGAATGATAACATGAACCTAGAGTTTTGCATGTAAATACGCAAGTACGCAACGAACGTTCATAAAAAAATTCGAGAAGATTAGTCCAAATGGAACGAAGTACTTGTACAAAACGCAAAATCTTCCATAACTTCCTTAAAACGAATAGTAGAAAGGTGAAACTCTGCATATAACTGCTCAACGATAGAGTGTACCTACATAACAAATTTGGTGAATAATAATCAATTCAGAACCCTCTGGTACCAAGAAATCGAGAAACAAACGGTAACAAAAAGCTTCAGTGCAGTACACATACGATTTCAAGAAGCCATAAAATAAGTAACATAAAACGACC
>NW_013795344.1:0-582 GCF_000517525.1 Limulus polyphemus | reverse complement strand
ACTGTCTTTTACACAAGGAAGATATATTAGCCATCGACGTAATCGGCCTCAGACAACGGGAAGCCCCTTCAATACCCCGCAGCTAAACCCTAATGCAGACATCTTCAGTCCTGTTAGAAGTCACATCCCAGATATGAATGTCAACAATAGGGGTGTTCTAGAACGAAGAAAGCCACAGGAATTCGATGGGAAGGCACCATGGGAAGCATATAGAGCAAAATTTGAGCTACTGGCAGAAATGAATGGATGGATGGAGGAGCAGAAAGCAGTGTACCTGGCAACGAGCTTGAAGAGACAACCACTGGAAATACTTGGGCAGTTGTTAGCAGACGACAGGCACAACTACAGAGCACTGGTAGCTGCTCTTGAACTCAGGTATGGAACTCAAATTCAGTCTGAAGTCTAGAGGGCTAGGTTTAGGACGAGAGTCCGTGCTAAATGGGAGAGCCTGCAAGAGCTGGCATAGGATTTGGAAAGTATGGCACACAAGGCCTACCCAACTGCGCCACCCAATGTCCTCAAGTAGTTGCTGAGGAATCAGTTTGTAGATGCCTTGGACAGTCCACAACTGAAGATACAAGT
>NW_013795343.1:0-585 GCF_000517525.1 Limulus polyphemus | reverse complement strand
GTAACTGTGAAAATTAAGTGTATTGCAAAGTTGTATTGAAGAAGAATAAACAAGATTTATTTAAGAAAGGACAGGTATCGTAGAAAAATTAACAAACAAACATACAGAGGCGTAAAAAATTGGTGTCAGAAGTGGGACAGAAAATAAAAAGAAGATGCAAACGAGAGGTGGCAAATCAAACTACAGCTTAGCAGACTTGATGGCAGCAATACAAGAGCAGCAAAAGAAACAAGAAGAACGAGAAAAGAAATTACAGCAGTTGTTGGAGGAAAAGAAAAGAAACAAGAAGAACGAGAAGAGAAATTACAGCAGTTGTTGTAGGAAAAAGAAATGAAACAAGAAGAACGAGAAAAGAAACAAGAAGAGAGAGACAACAGCAGTTGCAAGAAAACCCGCAACAGTGGCAGCTGGAACAACAAATAAACAAGAAAGATTACAGCAGGTGTTGGAGGAAAAAGAAAAGAAACAAGAAGAGAAATTACAACAGTTGTTGGAGGAAAGAGAAAAGAATCAAGAAGAACGAGAAAAGAAACAAGAAGAGAGATTACAGCAGTTGTTGGAGGAAAAAGAAAAGGAACAAGAAGA
>NW_013795342.1:0-581 GCF_000517525.1 Limulus polyphemus | reverse complement strand
ACATAAATTAATTTTTTAAATATGGAAAATACTTGCACATGAAAAGTGAGTGTTATTTAAGATACAGGAATGGATGAAATTCAAGGAAAATTTTTAACATACTTTAAATATGTTAAAATAATTAATGATCAACATTATATAATATACAATTAAAATTCTAAGAAAACACTCCATATTTCAACGTCGTTCGTTCGTGTCATCCTTGGGATGACACGAACGACGTCGAAACATAGAGTGCCTTTTATACAACCATTGATCAGTTTTAAATAAAAATGTTAATTGTATATTATATAATATTGTTACGACAGTGGAAGTCGCATGACGCTGGTAACACGTCATGAGTTTCTAGAATGATCAAGACTTTTCCTGGCAACTCTACTCTTTTCTAGGCACCCTATATTTTAGTATATAAGTTCGGCAAATAAATCGGAGATAAAAAGTGACGGCATAGATAATGGCAGAAAGACAGATATGGACAGATAATTTAGTCAAGTGAGCAGAAGTGACCGTAAGAAAAGTGTGTGTATCATTGTGAATTATAGTGTGTGTTTAAGTTAAAGTGATCATGGAAATTCTGTGTA
>NW_013795341.1:0-582 GCF_000517525.1 Limulus polyphemus | reverse complement strand
CCATCGACTTAATCAGCCTCGGACAACGGGAAGCCCCTTCCAGACCCCGCAGCTAAACCCTAATGCAGACATCTTCAGTCCTGTCAGAAGTCACATCCCAGACACGAGTGTCAGCAATAGGGGTGATTTAGTACGAAGGAAGCTACAGGAATTCGATGGGAAGGCACCAAAGGAAGTATATAGAGCACAATTTGAGCTCCTGGCAGAGATGAATGGATGGACAGAGGAGCAGAAAGCAGTATATCTGGCAACGAGCTTGAAGGGACAACCACTGGAAATACTTGGACAGTTGTCAGCAGACGACAGGCACAACTATAGAGCACTGGTAGCTGCTCTAGAGCTCAGGTATGGAACTCAAAATCTGTCCGAAGTCTACAGGGCTAGGTTTAGGACTAGAGTCCGTGCTAAAGGGGAGAGCCTGCAAGAGCTGGCACAAGACTTGGAAAGTATGGCACACAAGGCCTATCCAACTGCACCACCCGATGTCCTCAAACTGTTGCTGAGAGATCAGTTTGTAGGCATCTTTGGAAAGTTCACAACTGACAATAAAAGTGGAGCAAGCACACCCCTCTACTACACAAG
>NW_013795340.1:0-907 GCF_000517525.1 Limulus polyphemus | reverse complement strand
TAAATCTTGTGTCTCATTGACAGTACACAGTATCGTTAAATCTTGTGGCTTGTTATTGATAGTACACAGTATCGTTAAATCTTATGATTTGGTATTGATAGTACACAGTATCGTTAAATCTTTTGTCTTCCTATTGATAGTACAAAGTATCGTTAAATCTCGTGTCTTCTTATTGACAGTACACAGTATCGTTAAATCTTGTGTGTTCTTATTGACAGTTCACAGTATTTTTAAATATCGTGCCTTCTTATTGATAGTACACAATATTGTTAAATCGTTTGTCTTCTTATTGACAGTACACAGTAGCGTTAAATCTTGTGGACTGTTATTGACAGTACACAGTATCGTTAAATCTTGTGTCTTCTTTTTAACAGTAAACAGTATCGTTAAATCTTGTGTCTTCCTATTGATAGTACATAGGATTGTTAAATCTTGTTTTCTTATTGATAGTACATAGTATTTTGAAATCTTTATGTCTTTTTATTGACAGTACACAGTATCGTTAATTCTTGTGTCTTCCTATTGATAGTACATAGGATTGTTAAATCTAGTTTTCTTATTGATAGTACATAGTATTTTTAAATCTTTATGTCTTTTTATTGACAGTACACAGTATCGTTAAATCTTGTGGCTTGTTAGTGAAAGTACACAGTATCGTTAAATTTTGTGGCTTGTTATTGATAGTACACAATATTGTTAAATCTTGTGTCTTCTTATTCAGAGTACACAGTATTTTTAAATCTCGTTCCTTCTTATTGACAGTACACACTATTGTTAAATCTTGTGTCTTCTTTTTGACAGTACACAGTATTGATAAATCCTGTATCTTCTTATTGATAGGACACAGTATCGTTAAATCTTGTGTCTTCTTTTTGACAGTACACAGTACTGTTAAATCTTGTGTCTC
>NW_013795339.1:0-581 GCF_000517525.1 Limulus polyphemus | reverse complement strand
GGGAAGGCCCATATGACATAGTGGATCATCTCTCAGACGTGACTTTCCGGGTAAAATGTGGTCGGCGAGGTAAGCCAAAGGTGGTGCATGCCAACAGGCTTTGGCATTATCACGGTCCAGGACATTTCAGTTGGGATGAAGTGAACAATGGAACAAATGACACTGCTGAAGACGTGTCACCTGAAAAAACCACTGTCGAAGAAGAAACTCTATTCGGTTTTGAGAAGAGAAACAGTGAAGCCCTTGATGAAGTTACTATTACTGATGTGACTGTTACCAATGATAGGACGTTTCCTGATGAAGCAGATGAACCCCACATAAAGAAGTAGCCAACGAGACGGAGACCAGTGCGGAAGAAGATACGTCCCGAAAAATTAAGAGAATTTGTTGAATTTTAATTTTTTGTTTGTAAATTCTGTCCATTTAATTAAGTTATTGTTAATTTTTATTGGTTTAATGTAAGTGGTTATTGTTCGGGATAAACAATACTAAGGAAGCGGCAGTGTTACGACAGTGAGGGTCACCTGACGAATATTCTAGAAGATTCGCTAGTGTGTTGCGACAGCGGGAGTCAATTGACG
>NW_013795338.1:0-582 GCF_000517525.1 Limulus polyphemus | reverse complement strand
GGCGTTATAAAGAGAGAGAATTGACATAATAAGTAACGGAGGTGGAAAAAAATCTCCAAAATCAAGACAGTGGGATACAAAGAAAATAATAATAACCACTGTAACTATTCTCAGGACAAGTGGATCTTCGAGTTTCATTAGAGACAAATAATAGTCAAATAGAATCTTAGGAAATAATAAATTATCGACATTGAAATATTCTTAAAGGAATTGGTGGTGCCACACTAGTGTTTGGTTTGGTTGTTGTTAAGCGCAGAGCTACACGATGGGCTATCTGTTCTCTGCCCGAAGTTTAGTGTCGTAAGCCTGCAGACTTGCCGCTGAGCCATTGGGAGCTGCTACCCTAGTGTTGTAATGTTTAGTGACTACGACTTTAGGAACTTAAGCCTAAGTGGAATGGAGTAATAGTGTACTTAGAATAAGACTTATCTTTCAATATTCAACATTTCGAGACTACGACTTTAGGAACTTAAGCCTAAGTGGAATGGAGTAATAGTGTACTTAGAATAAGACTTATCTTTCAATATTCAACATTTCGAGACTACGACTTTAGGAACTTAAGCCTAAGTGGAATGGAGTAAT
>NW_013795337.1:0-582 GCF_000517525.1 Limulus polyphemus | reverse complement strand
AATTTTCAAAAATTTTGGTAATTTGTAGCATTTTTAAATGATTTTATACCTGTTGTTTGCTTTCGCTTTTCAAAAAACTACGAACAGTTGTAATAGTCTTACACATTTAGATTAACTGCGAAAATTCGAGTTTAATGTAGTTTTTGAAGAAAGTTAAATTTGAAAAGAAACTTACCAAACTGGAAGTATTTAATATTGTTTCAACTTCTTGATAGCTAATGTTTCTTAAATACATAAATTATGTCCATTATTGGAATTGCATATTATACTGAAGTTCTTTTGCTTTGCAGTCCCATTAAAATTTTGGCCAAGATTACTGTAACAATGCAGAACATTACCTAAGCATATTTCATCACAATATGCACACATATGAATGTACAACCAGCATGCAGATATTCGTGTTAAGTATCTTCCATATAGCAATGGTTGGCCAGCTACACTCTGCCCTGTTGATAAAACCTAGACAGATCTGTTACTTCAGTTTCTCTCAGCAATGGCTAGACAATACACAGACGGATCTGTTGCTTCAGTTTCATGTTGTAAGGAATTGTTAGGTATACACTCTTGGTTAGTTTAAAACAT
>NW_013795336.1:0-582 GCF_000517525.1 Limulus polyphemus | reverse complement strand
GACTTTACTTCAAAATATTTACAAAATCTTTTATGTAACCACTTTTGTTCAATATTGAATACATAATTTTGATAAAGTACATATTTATCTTTGATTTTCGTTCAGTTTCAATGTATGATTCGGGTTATTTCGCTAGATATTGGACTTTTTCTAAAAATCGTAACAACTAGTCCCGGTCTCTCCTACTTACTTTCATAGAATAGTCTAAAAATATCTGCTTTGGTTCATATGCGTAATTTCACGTCTTTACTTTTTCAATATTAGTTTAATTTTAATATTTTATTTTATTTTTATGTTATTTACCATTAATTATTTATGTCCACACACATCAACGGGTACCCATAGGCGATAGAACTTTAGCCTCTGGCAAAATTGATCTGTACTCGCTTGGTGTTCTAAGACTTGCCAATTAACTAAAATATAAAAGGAAAACCTAAATACAACTTAGGTACGAAACAACCAAAGTGATATCGTGAACAAAGCAGCCAACAATAGTACAAGCAATTGATTCTATCTGATGATGAAAACTTGGCGCCAATTTCAAATGCCCATTGTTGGATTATAGTGTAAAATGACAACAAC
>NW_013795335.1:0-582 GCF_000517525.1 Limulus polyphemus | reverse complement strand
ATTGTATTTTGAGAAAATAGGTTTGAATAATTATAAAAGTCTGCTGTTCTTGCAAGGCATTAATATGGCACGATCGTGGCTATTGTGTTTAGTTTATTTTTTATTCCCCATTAAATATTTTTTGTTCATATATACTCAGTGGCGGACTGTAGATAATTGTTAATGTTCGTACTGTGATTAGGACACTTGATAAATTTGGCTATAGTTAAGTAACCTACTCACCTAATTCATTTGTTTTCAAGCCATAGCTTGAGAACTAAGAGACGTAGGTAGATGTGTCGCCGTTTGGAAAAATCTGTTCCTTGTTTGTTTGATGTGGAGCAAAGCCACATTGAACTATCTGCTGTGTCCATCGCAGGGGATCGAACTCCGTATTTTAGCATTGTAAGCCAGTTAACTTACCGCTGTCCCACCGGGGGACAAATCTGTTCCTGATCGCTCCGTTTTACGGTAATTCAATTACAGTGGAAAAAAGTTGGTTTTGTTGGAAGAGTAAAAATACCTTCCTAAACGAGTTGTCTGAAATACAACACTTAAAACAAATTCAGACATAGAAAACATTATAGTTAATTAAGTATGACG
>NW_013795334.1:0-579 GCF_000517525.1 Limulus polyphemus | reverse complement strand
GATACAACACATCATGTACGGACAGGCGGTTCCATTAGCACAATTGTTAAATTTAAGGGAGAAATTAATTTCACAATGAAAAAGAAGCAATTTCTTTCTGATAGGGCAAACAGTCGGAGATTAAGTTATATGCTGGGTGAAGAATTTTAAAAGAATGGTTGCGAAATACGTCATGGGAAAGTTGATTCATGTTTGCTGATTGTCCAAACAGCTGTCATATCCTTGCCCAGTGCTGACACAGTCCTTATTGGCGAAGACACTGATCTTCTTGTCCTGTTATTGTACCGAGTAGATCCTAGTAAGCACAAAAGTTACTTCAAATTTTAACCTAGGCTAGAAGTAAAAAAAATAAATAAAGAAAGAAGCCAAAGACTTAGAATATCAGTTCTTCCAGCATATTCTCGGCCCAGATATGTGCCGTAATATCTTGTTTGCGTGTGCAATACTAGATTGTGACACAATATCAAGTATGTTTGGCTTCGGAAAAGGAATTGCATTGAAACTTTTCAAAGATAGTGAATCTTGAAGAAAGCAAGCAAGTGTCTTTTTGTAGAGAGGATGTAACAACAAATCATGTAA
>NW_013795333.1:0-1064 GCF_000517525.1 Limulus polyphemus | reverse complement strand
CGCGCAAAGCTACACGAGGGCTATCTGCGCTAGCCGTCCCTAATTTAGCAGTGGAAGACTAGAGGGAAGGCAGCTAGTCATCACTACCCACCGCCAACTCTTCAGCTACTCTTTTACCAACGAATAGTGGGATTGACCGTCACATTATAACGCCCCCACGGCTGAAAGGGCGAGCATGTTTGGTGTGACGGGGATTCGAACCCGAGATCCTCAGATTGCGAGTCGAGCGCCCTAATCACCTGGCCATGCCGGGCGTTTTAAAAGTTAAGCATAAAGCTACACAATGGGCTTTCTGTGCTCTACCCATCACGGTTATCGAAACCCAGTTTCTAGCGTCGTAAGCCCGCAGACATACCGCTGTGCCACTGGGGGGGTGAGGCATTTAATAAAGGAAGATGAGTATTGAGTACTACATGTTGTCTTCATTTATTTTATCAAAAACATTACATACAAAGTAACATAACAAATTAACAATAACAAAATAGATAGACAGGTATTAACTTTTTTTATTTTACTCCTCTTGCCAGCTGACATTTAGTTGATCAAACCTGAGAATGTGTAAAAGCACTCTAAAGTGTGAAGTACTTAATAAGCCAATGTTAGCAATATAGATGATAAATTACAGACAAGATTGTCAAACTTTGTAACAAACCGTTGGTAAAACTTCTGTATCTAGATACGTATCGTATCGACTACCATGATCAGATATACACAACTAAATGATATACACACATTAATTTCGAATTTTAAAGTCAAGAACTATATCGTAATAAGAATTTATTCTCATACTTTCTACAAGCCACCAAAAACAACTTTGCACAAAATATTCGTGAGACCATATCATCAGTAATGTAGAACATATTTTGTATCTATTTGTAGCAGGCTATCTTCGAAATATATACATATTAACAATTTTGTGATGATTTTCACCTTTTTCTTTGAAAAGTATAAAGGAGCACAAGAATCATCTGTCTGTACGTACGATATAAGTTAGATCATGAAGTTAATCTAAAGATAGTTGATACTGATTTTGAGCGATTTTTCTTTTATTTTTTTTGGGGGGG
>NW_013795332.1:0-582 GCF_000517525.1 Limulus polyphemus | reverse complement strand
CTTTGTATTTACATTAAATACGTCTACTATGTTCAGAAACTTTGTATTTACATTAAATACGCCTACTATGTTCAGAAACTTTGTATTTACATTAAATACGTCTACTATGTTCAGAAACTTTGTATTTACATTAAATACGTCTACTATGTTCAGAAACTTTGTATTTACATTAAATACGTCTACTATGTTCAGAAACTTTGTATTTACATTAAATACGCCTATTTTGTTCAGAAACTTTGTATTTACATTAAATACGCCTACTATGTTCAGAAACTTTGTATTTACATTAAATACGCCTGCAATGAGTGGGTCAAACTATAAACATACTTTGATGATTAATGTTTCGAGTATGAGGAACATAACAGTAACTTGTTTGAAAGGTATCGAACCCCGATTTTTAATGTAGAAGCTTACAAGCTTACCGCTGAGCAGGTTTAAGAAAATATAATCAGGTTTTTTTAATAAACTGAAGAGTAGTCTTTGGATATTACGAAAATTGTATTTAAGTTAACATTGAAACCGAATAAGTAGACAATCTATTTTTTTCTCTATCCAGAAATCTCAATACCTCTCAATAACCAA
>NW_013795331.1:0-578 GCF_000517525.1 Limulus polyphemus | reverse complement strand
CACAACATAACCACTATCTGGACAGGCCCACACGCAGCTACTTAATGCAACGTCTTTGTCATTCACAACATAACCACTATGGACAGGCCCACACGCAGCTACTTAATGCAACGTCTTTGACATTCACAACATAACCACTATGGACAGGCCCACACGTAGAATGTTTGAAAGGAGAGTTCTAGTTTGTGATATCAAGAGCCAACACATATTGTGCAAAGCACAATCAGCATGCTATTAATATAGAGGTCTGAGAGCATGCCCCCACCCCAACATTTGTAAAGATACAATCCCTATATCATGTATATTGGACAGGTCGTGTATATTAGTACAGTGATGCAATCCCTATACCATGTATATTGGACAGGTCGTGTATATTAGTACAGTGATACAATCCCTATACCATGTATATGGGACAGGTCGTGTATATTAGTACAGTGATACAATCCCTATACCATGTATATGGGACAGGTTGTGTATATTAGTACAGTGATACAATCCCTATACCATGTATATGGGACAGGTCGTGTATATTAGTACAGTGATACAATCCCTATACCATGTATATGGGACAGGTCGTG
>NW_013795330.1:0-1026 GCF_000517525.1 Limulus polyphemus | reverse complement strand
GTTTTTTGTTTGCAGGTGGTTTACTTCACAGCCTTGTTTTCATAATTCCTACTCTTTACTTACGATATTTTATTCTCTTTGTTTTTTCTTTGCAGGTGGTTTACTTCACAGCCTTGTTTTCATATTTCCTACTCTTTACTTACGATATTTTATTTTCTTTAAAGAGAATAAAATATCGTAAGTAAAGAGTAGGGAATATGGAAACAAGGTTGTGAAGTAAACCACCTGCAAACAAAAAACAAAGAGAAAAAATATCGTAAGTAAAGAGTAGGAAATATGGAAACAAGGCTGTGGAGTAAATCATCTGTAAGCAACAAACAAAGAAAATAAAATATCGTAAGTAAAGAGTAGGAAATATGGAAACAAGGCTGTGAAGTAAACCACCTGTAAACAAAAAACTATGGAAACAAGGCTGTGAAGTAAACCACCTGCAAACAAAAAACTTCCCCACTCTTTACTTACGATATTTTATTCTCTTTGTTTCTTGTTTACAGGTGGTTTACTTCACAGCCGTGTTTCCATATTTCCTACTCTTTACTTACGATATTTTATTCCCTTTGTTTTTTGTTTGCTGGTGGTTTACTTCACAGCCGTGTTTCCATATTTCCTACTCTTTACTTACGATATATTTTATTCCCCTTGTTTTTTGTTTACAGGTGGTTTACTTCACAGCCTTGTTTCCATATTTCCTACTCTTTGTTTTACTAATTCGAGGACTGACGTTACCCGGTTCTGGAGAGGGAATCAAATTTTATGTAATGCCTAAGATTGACAAGTTATTGGACTCAAGTGTAGGTAATTTTTTGTGTCTTTCTTGTTTCAGTACTTTAAAGTAAAAACAAAACAAAAAAACTTGTAGATAAATTTCTATAAAGTACGAGAAACGGTTGTTTATTCAAACAACGCCCGGAAAGGGAACTAAAATTCCTTAATTCGACTGTTATGCAACATGCTTCGGTTTTTTTCTTATAATAATTAAAAATGACGGTCACCGGATCCAGACCTGCCCTTCATTTGTTTTACTTG
>NW_013795329.1:0-580 GCF_000517525.1 Limulus polyphemus | reverse complement strand
TCATCACTGGTGATCTATAATGGAAACAAACTAAAAGAGAAGGGCCACTAGGATGGAGGGGTTATCATGTTAGGAGAGATTAAGATCTCTGATATTGTTTTGTCTTGAAAATAAGAAGAGATAGGTGGGTATTACAGAGTCCATTATGTTCCTCACTTCTTACTTTTGTTGTTCTATTTGTTTCTCCAATGTATTGAAAAAGCACATGCATGGGAGATGCTTGTAAATGGTGTTTTATCATAAAAGGCACCAAGGTGGGAACCAGAATGGTAAACTTCACCACTGATGTTACAGGAAAAGGCACCAAGGTGGGAACCAGAATGGTAAACTTCACCACTGATGTTATAGGAAAAACACTTCCTTCTGGCCAATCTTAATTAGCTCTTTGAAATGTAATGGTCGTTAAATGGCTTTATACACAAGGTGATGCTCAGCATAATATACCCATGGGTAGCTACAAGTAAAAAACCAGATTGGCTCACAAAGAGTTTAAGATATAAACTTAAAGAAAAGCATCATAAGTTTAAGAATTTAAGTTGATTGGTATGACAGGAGACTTATAAGATCAAGAAAGTTGGTG
>NW_013795328.1:0-580 GCF_000517525.1 Limulus polyphemus | reverse complement strand
GAGTCGAGCGTCTTATCCACCTGGCCATGCCGAGCCAGATAAAAGTGATACGAAGTAATGCCCATAGGTTAAAGCCAACGTTAGAATCACCGCAACCTTTCATGGCCGAATGCTTATAATTTTGTTTTTCATTTTTTACCAAACAGTGTTAAATTTGATATGTTAGTATCGAAAGCTCACTTTCAGTCTTTTAAAAGCTAGACCAAATAATAATAATAACAATTTCTAAATTACTTGAACTTTAGCAAAACATTTAAATAAAATATTGAATGTGTAGTAAAGCTTTAGATTGCGGAGCTTACGATCCGGATTTGAATCAGTGCAGCCCCACCAGTGACACAGCGGTATGTCTGCGGACTTACAATGCTAGAAACTGGGTTTCGATACCCGTGGCGGCAGAGCACAGATAGTCCATTGTGTAGCTTTGTGATTAACTACAAACAAACAAACTTGCATCGGTGAAACTCTACAATATATATTCCCTGCACTTTATGCTGTTGATGCGTTTTAACAGTGACAGTCAATCCCTTAGCATAGACGGTAGGAGGTAGTGTGCTGCTAACTGACTACATTCTCTCTT
>NW_013795327.1:0-582 GCF_000517525.1 Limulus polyphemus | reverse complement strand
TCAATCTCCATCCCAAGAAATGTCATGTGTTTCAGAAAGAGGTACTTTACTTAAGCCACATTGTAAGTGAGAATGGTGTGCAAACTGATCCTGATGAGGTAAAAGCAGTGCGTGATTGGCCAACACCAGACAATGTGGGAGAGTTAAGAAGTTTCTTGAGACTCTGTACTTATTACCAGAAGTTTGTGAAGGACTTTGCAACTATAGCTGCTCCACTACATGATTTGACTAAAAAAGGCCAGAAGTTTGAATGGACAGTTTCTAGCCAGCATTCTTTCAAGACGTTGAAGGGAAAATTGGCCTCCGCTCCACTTTTAAAGCTTCCAGATCCCTCACTGCCGTACCTACTGGATTGTGATGCTAGTAATGTCGGAGATGAAGGAGTGTTGTCTCAGAAAGTGGGCGAAAACGAACATGTGGTGGCCTACTTCAGTAGGGTTTTAAGTGGACCAGAGAGGAACCACTGTGTAACTATTAGGACAGACCATGCTGCATTACACTTGTTACGATCATTAAAGAACCCAGAGGGACAACTAGCACGTTGGATCGGGAAAATAGACCAGTATAACTATAATATTTAAT
>NW_013795326.1:0-583 GCF_000517525.1 Limulus polyphemus | reverse complement strand
CAATGTCCTTTGAACCTTGTCTAACAACTTTTCGTTTTATTGCAATTTGTAAAGGGAACGTGGGGCTTGCACAGCTGTATAGAATTATATAATCCAGGCCTCGTAAAATGTATGTATAATAATTTGTATTGTTATTCTTATTTTTTTTCAATTAACCTTAACTGAATTAGAGATTACGCTTTATACATTAGTTACATTTATAATAACAAATAGACAGGAATAATAAGTAATAAAGTACATACGAGGGTGTATTTTTTGCTATTGACTGTTTATTACTCTTACCCCTACGTTTTGATAATGATGGACGTAATGGACGAGATATTTACTTAAGTAATGAACCAAATATCATAAAAGTATAACATACAAAAAAGCAGATAAGGTTTGATAAGTACCACAATTTCTCTGGTTTATAAAGGCTATTACGAGCTCATTTAAGCTAGTCGATACGTTTATGATATTGTTACGTCTCCGTTTGTTAATTGATTTTTTTCGTAACTTCGTTCCGAGGAAATTTTAACGACACAAGTCTTTACTTAATAAAACTGGTTTATTCTTTCCGAATATAACTCTGCGATACACTTAA
>NW_013795325.1:0-581 GCF_000517525.1 Limulus polyphemus | reverse complement strand
AACACCTTCCAAATTTGTATACGTTTACCCATTAAGATGGTGTTGCAGCGAACTAAAAATATGATAATTTGATGGTGCCATATCTGAAGAATATGGTGGTGGTGGGGGGGGGGGAGAACTTTCCAACCCAACTCCATAATCATGTGTTGCGTCAGACGTGCCACATGTGGATGTGCATTGTCGGGGAGAAGAAGAACACCTTTCCGATTGACGAGTGAAGGGTATGATTTAAACGTTCCAGTTGTTGGCTATAGATCCATCTCTGTATTGACAGTTCGCTGTGGATTGAGGGGTTAGATATGAATTACTCTTTGATGTCCCACCAAATGCAAAGCATCACTTTCTGCGGGTGGAGTCCAGGTTTTGGGGTCGGAAGTGATTTTTGTTTAGGACTGAGCCATTGTTTTGGGCGTTTAATATTTGCATAGAGAATCCATTTTCATCACTGATGACAATTCTGTTCTAAAATGGTTCACGTCCATTCTGCGCCAGAAGAGACGAAGCGACGTTCACACGTTGGAAAGGATGATCATCGGAGAGTTCATGAGGCACCCAAACACATTCTTTATGGATTTTCCCCA
>NW_013795324.1:0-581 GCF_000517525.1 Limulus polyphemus | reverse complement strand
ATAAAGAAAGTGCTTGGGTGCCTCACGAACTCTCCGATGAACATCGTTTCCAACGTATGAGCTTTGCTTCGTCTCTTCTGGCGCGTAATGCGCGTAAACCATTTTTGGACAGAATTGTCACCGGTGATGAAAAATGAATTCTCTATGCGAATATCAAACGCCAAAAACAATGGCTCAATCGTAGATAAAACCACTTCTGACCCCCAAACCTGGACTCCATCCGCAGAAGGTGATGCTTTGCATTTGGTGGGACATCAAAGGAGCAATTCATATCGAACTCCTCACTCCACAGCGAACTGTCAATGCAAAGATCTATAGCCAGTAACTGAAACGTTTAAATCCAGCTCTTCATCAGAAAGCCCTTCACTCGTCAATCAGAAAGGTGTTCTTCTTCTCCACGACAATGCACGTCCACAAGTGGCACGTTTGACGGAACACAAAATTATGGAGTTGGGTTGGGAAGTTCTCCCACACCCATCCACCATCTTAATGGGAAAACGTATGCAAATGTGGAAGGTGTTAAAGAGGACATCTGCATGTTATTTGCTTCAAAGCCAAGTGATTTCTTTAATCAGGCCATT
>NW_013795323.1:0-582 GCF_000517525.1 Limulus polyphemus | reverse complement strand
GAAATGTTCTATCGTCGATAACAGTCATATCAGTGGTAGTAACTTCATCAAGAGCTTCACCGTTTCTCTTCTCGACAGTGGTTTTTTTCAGGTGACACATCTTCAGCAGCGTCATTTGTTCTGTTGTTCAGTTCGTCCCAACTGAAATGTCCTGGACCGTGATAACGCCAAAGCCTGTTGGCATGCACCACTTTTGGCTTGCCTCACCGACCACATTTTACCCGGAAAGTCACGTCTGAGAGACGATCCACTATGTCATATGGGCCTTCTTATGGAGAAGACAACTTAGGAGACTAAATTCTGTACATTTAATTAAGTTACTGCTAATTATCTATTGGTTTAATGTAAGTGGTTATTGTTCGGGACGAACAATACTAAGGAAGTGCAGTGTTACGACAGCGGAAGTCGCGTGACGTTGAGAGCATATGCGCTGGAATTTCTAGAATTATCGGAGAACCTCGCGAATGTCCGTGTTTGCTAGACGCCCTCTTTTTTAGTATATACGGCTGGCGAGAAAAACCAGCGCAAGGGCAGAAATAGATAGTGAAGAGATAGATAATTGAGTGAAGCGAGACAGTAGGC
>NW_013795322.1:0-581 GCF_000517525.1 Limulus polyphemus | reverse complement strand
CAACATGATTTACCAAAAAATGTCAGAAGTTCGAATGGACAGTTTCTTGCCAGCATGCTTTCAAGACGTTGAATGAAAAATTGGCCTCAGCTCAATTTTAAAGCTTCCAAATCCCTCACTGCCGTACATACTGGATTGTGATGCTAGTAATGTCAGAATTGGATGAGTGTTGTCTCAGAAAGTGGGTGAAAACGAACATGTGGGGGCCTACTCCAGTAGGGTCCTGAGTAGACCAGAGAAGAACTACTGTGTAACACGAAGAGAATTTCTTGCTACAGTAAAGAATCTGACATATTTCCATCCTTACCTCTATGGGGCTAGGTTTACTAGATCATACCTGGACAGACCATGCTGCATTACGCTGGTTAAGATCATTAAAAAACCCAGAGGGACAACTGGCTCGTTGGATCGGAAAGATAGACCAGTATAATTATGATATTGAACATAGAGAAGGAAAATCTCATGGAAATGCCGATGGACTGAGCCGAAGATCCTGCAAAAATGAATGCTGACATTGCTACAAAGAGAAGTTGAACTAATCTGGTGCCATAAAGCTGAAATCAAAGTGACTGAAGGAGTTC
>NW_013795321.1:0-580 GCF_000517525.1 Limulus polyphemus | reverse complement strand
GTGACTGTGGAAATTAAGTGTATTGCAAAGTTGAATTGAGAAATAATAAATTAGTTTTAATTAAGAAAAGACTTGTATCCAGAGACGAAACAATATACTTGTTTATGACAATATTTCACGTTGAGTAACTTGGTACAAACAAAATTGTCGTACGCGAAATTTTAATTAGAAGTTGTAACGAGACGTCGGAAGTGAGATATGAGAAAACTGTCGCGATGTTTAAAATGTGTTACACTCCAGGATTATTATTACAAACACGTCTGTTATTAGGATAAGTTTCATCTTAAACCTTAACTACCCAAGGAACCAAGAGTCTGTTTTCTGTTAGTGTAACCGGTGATATTCCCGCTCAAAAAGTAATAAAGAGGGCGTGGTCGTTGAACTCGTACCCCATAATTTCGTTGTATAAGTTACATAATTATGTTAGATTTAATTTATTAATTTTTCAGATACTGCACGCTTATAGAATCTCGAGGTCTTAAGTGTTGTACCACATCGTGAATTACCCAATAGCACCGAGTAGTTTCTAGCCCTTTCCGCTTGGCTTGAGACAAACGCAAAAAAAAAAATAGCTTTAATA
>NW_013795320.1:0-227 GCF_000517525.1 Limulus polyphemus | reverse complement strand
TGACGAGGTTGCAAGAAGAGTTGATATTGTTTGAAAGATCATTGAATGTGAAAACGCATGTGAGTTTTAGTCACATTCGCTGAACCTTCTTCACATTATATCACATGAGAAATCAAGGAACGGCTTTATTACAGTTATCTAGGGTATTATGATATTGTCTAGTTAAGGTTTTGTAATTATTAATTAATCCTTCCTGTATCTTGTAGTAATTAAGAATAGTGTATCTA
>NW_013795319.1:0-582 GCF_000517525.1 Limulus polyphemus | reverse complement strand
ATTCCTGGAGCATTGCTAAGCTCAAATGGCATCACACGGTATTGCCAGAGACCTTGGCCAAAACTAAATGCAGTCTTAGGTTTAACTGCTTCAGCCATTTTTACTTGATGGAAACCTAACGTTAAGTTCAGAGTTGAAAACCACCTGGTTCCACTAAGGGCATCAAGAGTATCATTAATTCTTGGCAGTGAATGTGAGTCCTTTTTTGGTTATACTGTTAAGAGCTCTGAAGTCCACACAGCAACGTTGGGTCCCATCCTTCTTCTGGACTAACATGACAGGAGCTGACCAGGAGCTGTTCCCCGATCTTTCTAGAACTCATTATGTATTACCGGTGTCACGTGATTTTCGCTGTCTTAACAATATATATATATACAACAGTATAATTTACAATGACAACTATTATGATTAGTTATTACAAACAAAGTTTCATAAACAGAAATTTCACTATTTTACAAATAGCATAAAATCGTCTTCCTAGTTCAAAGTCTCCTTGATATCCAGCGAGTTAACTTGAAGTCGATGTACGTATGATTATCGGGGAGCTAGCTAGCTTTGTCAGGCACTGAATTGTTGGACCAT
>NW_013795318.1:0-584 GCF_000517525.1 Limulus polyphemus | reverse complement strand
GGTCCATAAATGTTTAAAACATACTTATTAAAGATTGAGAAAAACTACATAGCTTTGGCAAATTAGCACAAGAAAACATGCTAATTTTCTTTTTTTGTTCCGAAGAAAATTTAATAAAAACAACTCCTTATATTTGTAAAAGATAAGCCACAATATGGCATAGGTTTGGTGTACTCTATAAACCTATACAACTTGTGAAATAGTTATATGTTAACGGCTTTAAATTATTTTTCTGCTGACTCTTGTTCCGTGCTAAACTTATTGCTGTCGGAAATTTCGTTCAAAATGAAATCAGTTTGCATGTTGAGAAAGGATACTTATCTTCATGCTCACTCAAGAACTTCAGGTAAACTACATAAAGGACTTCACAGGTTTCTCATGAAATCAAATTATAGCCGAAAGGTCGTAATTCAACAATATAAAGTAGCACATAAAACCAGTTAGTTATTTAATGTTGCCATGGTACCTTGTATCGTTGAGTTACGTTTTTTTTTTTTTCCGGCTATAACGTAACTCTATTAGCCTAAAATTTTACTTTTAGCATTTTAAACAGCTTAACGGCTAAATTAATTCACAAGAACATG
>NW_013795317.1:0-582 GCF_000517525.1 Limulus polyphemus | reverse complement strand
GACGAATGCATACTAGGATTGGACTATCTACTACCAAGGAAGTTTGTAATTGATTTTGATAAAATGACATTTGGGAATAACAAAGGCCAAGTTCCGGTAACTGTTAAAAGAGAGATTGAACTAATTAGGTGCCATCAAGGTGAAGTCAAAGTGACTGAAGAAGTTGATGATGATGAAGTTCAACCAAGTATAGATATTAAACCAGAGCAGGAGAAAGATCAAGATTTGAAGCCAATAATTGATTTTTTAAAAGCAAGTGTTTCGCGCCCTGTCTAGTCTAAGCCCTGTGACAAAGCACTATTGGACACAATGGGACCAGTTGAAGCTTGCAAATGGTATTCTTGTCCGAAGATGGGAAACTACAGATGGGAAATTGACGACTTGGCAAACAGTTATATCGAGGAAGTTATGGAAAGTTGTGCTGCGTCAATCCCATGATAGTTTAACAGGAGGACATCTCGGAATTAAGAAGACATTGAGTCACCTACGCCAAAGATTTTACTGGATAGGTATGAAGCGACATGTAGAAGAATGGTGCCGGACATGCAGTACATGTAGTGCTAAAAGGGGACCTCAAGCATA
>NW_013795316.1:0-582 GCF_000517525.1 Limulus polyphemus | reverse complement strand
TAGTTGTTGTGGAACCACTGTCTGAAATATGGTGGGTGGACAATGAGCTAAACCTTTAGTTGCTGCTTAGTGTTAATCTAATGTAGTACCAAACAAACACCTATTGTCGAAATAGTTATCTAAAACTAACTATAATGCTGTCAAACACTTATTATTATTTTAAACATCGCATGAAGAATAAGAATGCAGAATTATTGTTATTATTTTACATCCCTGTTAACCTTCCCTTTTACGAATTTCAAAGGAGAATTGTGTATACAAATAATGACCCGTCGTTCAAAAAAAAAGACCTGATGTGGTGGGCTGTACCGTGAAAGACAAAATATAAATATATATGTGCAGTACGATAACTTTATTTAGCGATGTTAAACGCCGAAAACACCTTGACAACCAAAGTGTGTATACTACATACAACAAAACAACACCTTGACAACCAGAGTGTGGATACTACATACAACAAAACAACACCTTGACAACCAGAGTGTGTATACTACATACAACAAAACAACACCTTGACAACCAGAGTGTGGATACTACACACAACAAAACAACACCTTGACAACCAGATTGTGGAGACTACAT
>NW_013795315.1:0-581 GCF_000517525.1 Limulus polyphemus | reverse complement strand
CGGAAAGATAGACCAGTATAATTATGATATTGAATACAGAATAGGAATATCTCAATTTAAATACCGATGGACTGAGCTGAAGACCCTGGAAAAAATTACTAAAGACTTTGCTGCAAGAGAAAGGTTGAACTAACCAGGTGTCATCAAGCTGAATTCAAAGTGACTAAAGGAGTTGATGATGGTGAAATGGAACCAGGTATATATATTAAATCAGAGCAGGAGGAATACCAAGATTTGAAGCCAATAATTGATTTTCTAAAACAAAGTGTTTTACGCCCTGATTAGGAGAAGGTGTCTAGCTTAAGCTCCGTGACAAAGAACTATTGGGCACAATGGGACCAGTTGAAGCTTGAAGATGGTATTATTTTCCGGAGATGGGAATCTGCAGATGGGAAAGCGACGACCTGGCAAACAGTTATACCAAGAAAGTTACGGGAAGTTGTGCTGGGCCAATCCCATGATACTGTAACAGGAGGACATCTCGGAGTTAACAAAACATTGAGTCACCTATGACATATATTTTACTGGATAGGTATGAGGCAAGATAAGGAAGAATGGTGTAGGACCTGCAGTATATGTTG
>NW_013795314.1:0-582 GCF_000517525.1 Limulus polyphemus | reverse complement strand
AATTGTCAAATTTTGTTAGAGGAAGGATAGTTGGTCAAGCAAATGGTGGAATAAGTCAGCGGCAAATTTCGAGGAATTTGGAAATCCCGCTTTCGACAGTCAACAGAATCATCGTGCAGTTCAGGAAACACGGCAAGAAAACAACTGAGCAGCGTACGGGTCGTCCTGGTCCATCGGAGAGGACAAAGAAGGCTGTCAAGAGGAGCATAAAAATGGATCCCAGATTAACGATTACAGAAGTGGCCAAAGTTGGTGGGATGAGCCCGAAATCTGTTCAACGGATTCTCCACAGATTGGGTTATCGTTGCAGAGCAGCTAGACGGAATCACTTATTAAGACCTGCCAACATAGTCAGCCGAAAGAAGTTGGCAAGTGATATGATGACCAAGCCTCTGGACTTTTGGAAGACCATATTGTTCTCAGACGAATCAAGATTCGCTCAACTTTCGGACAGTGGAAGGATATGGGTCTGGAGAATGCCTCATCAAGAGTTTTGGCTCAACAGATTGCAGCCAGCTGTGAAGCATGGTGGTTTCAGCGTGATGGTTTGGGAGCTGTTTGGGTTGGTAGGAGATTGAGCTT
>NW_013795313.1:0-580 GCF_000517525.1 Limulus polyphemus | reverse complement strand
TAAGCAACATGACATAAAAGCCATTGTTGGAATATGGTGTTACCAAAATGCACTGGCTTTTCTATATATTAGAAGTTGTTAATCTAACTGATTTTTACCAATAAATATTCTATGAATATGCCACAAATTCATTTCATGAGTGATCTTAATTTTGATTAGCTCACATAGGAATTTATCAATGTTTGACTGCTTTGACTGCACTTTTCTGCCTTTTTGTTCGTCAAGCTTGATTTCGCAAAATTTATTTATTTCAGTTAGCTATGAAATGTGATGTTAGGGTATACTATGCGGTGGAGATGGTAAACCTTTTCCCATTATTTTTGATGGGCTATACACTAGTAATATATATATATTTCTATATATATATATATATATGAAGCATAGTTGTCTATCTCTCTGGTATCTTGATGTCATAAGTTGTTACGAGTAATCAGATGATCCAATTTCAAAGGAAATGTGGTATAGAAACTCAGGTGGATGCCCCCAAAGATAAAGTTTAATAAGATAAACAGTCACATGAATGATTAAACCATGGCAGCCATTTAAATTTTATCATGTGAAGCTGCTGCCAAACAAACGT
>NW_013795312.1:0-581 GCF_000517525.1 Limulus polyphemus | reverse complement strand
ATTTAATATTTAATGAATATTTAGTTTTCATAGTAAGAGTGTTTAAAGTTAATTATTTTAAAGGCAATAGTTATAACAAATTTTATTACGTAACTCAGTAAAAGTCGTACATTGTGTGTGTGTAGTTCAATTGTTGTAGTATTGTTGACGTCATCTTTCTCTAAATCTCTACGTTTTTCTCGCTATGTGAGTATTGTTGTGTCATATCGTCTCCTAGTTTGGAGAGGCCTCAGTTAGTTAAGGAATATATATGCAACGAAGCGAGCGCAAGTTACGAAAAGCTAAGGTAGAAAAAAACTTAGTGAGAAAACGTGAAATTAGTTGGCGTGTGAGTGAGTGTGTTTTAATGATTTCTATAGGGTGTTTCACAGCTGTATTGTAACAATAGAAATAGAAAAAATAATTTTTCATGTCAACTGGGTTCTAAAGTAACTGAACCAGCCTGTGTGGACTTTTGACGAAAACAGTTATTTGAAGCTCTGGATACAACTGTGGTAACCAAAAAAGGAAATTCAGTGAAGTTAGACTGTGTGATTGTTAGTTTAGGCATAACCAGCGATGTTTTAAAGTGAATTTCACAG
>NW_013795311.1:0-582 GCF_000517525.1 Limulus polyphemus | reverse complement strand
CAGTTAATGTTAAAGCAAGGAATACAACTGTAAAGAAACTGTATTCTCTATAAAGAGAATACTTCCTCTAGCCGTGACATTTCCTCATCAAACATTGTTGCAAACACAATGACATCCTCCAGGTACACTAGGGCTATCCTCCATTGTAGGCATTCCAATACCCTTCCATCAGCCTCTCAAATGTTGCTGGAGCATTACTGAGCCCGAATGGCATCACTCGGTATTGCTAGAGATCTTGGCCATAACTAAATGCTGTCTTAGGTTTATCTGCTTCAGCCATTTTTACTTGATGGAAACCTGATTTTAAATCCAGAGTTGAAAACCACCTGGCTCCACTTAGGGCATCAAGAGTATCATCAATTCTTCGCAGTGGGTATGAGTCTTTTTCGGTTATACTGTTAAGAACCCTGAAGTCCACACAGCAACGTTGGGTCCCATCCTTCTTCTGGACTAACACGACGGGAGCTGACCAGACACTATCTGATTTCTCGACTATCCCTTCCTTAATTGGACCATCTATGACCTTCTCTATTTCTTGTCGCTTTGCTGGAGCTGTTCTCCTAGGAGGGATCTTTATTGGAT
>NW_013795310.1:0-582 GCF_000517525.1 Limulus polyphemus | reverse complement strand
AGTAGTGGTTGATGCTGAGGGACGGCCACCAACCCCCACTGTGAAAGTCCCAAAAGCTAAGTGTAAAATGTCAAGCACACCTAGTGTCTATGTGACAGGAAAGCTGGATGGCCAAAAGTGCAACTTTGTCATAGATTCTGCATCTCAGCAAACACTTGTGAGTAACAAGGTGCTGGATCGCAAAGGAGTACCAGAAGCCGCACAGAAGCTCTGTGGTGTGACAGGACAATATGTAAGGTTGTGGGGACCAGTGTGGGTAACTATTGAGCTCATGGGCATGAAGGACAGACACAAAGTATACTTGGCTGACATTGGAGATCAATGCATATTAGGGTTAGACTACTTACTACCGAGAAAGTCTGTAGTTAACTTTGATAAAATGACAATTGGGAACAACAAAGGCCAAATTCCAGTAAGTGTTGCTGCATCTGTTGATTTGCATGTCACAGCACTTAAGTCAACTACAGTACCCCCTATGTCAGAGAAGATAATTTGGGATAGAATAAAAGAACATCCCCAAAGAAGCCCGATGCTTGTTGAAACAGTGGAAGACCCATCTAGGCCAGCAGATGTGAAGATTGG
>NW_013795309.1:0-580 GCF_000517525.1 Limulus polyphemus | reverse complement strand
GTTGTCAACACAAGTCGGGTTCAGTAAATGCTGGACAATCGCAGATTCACATTTTGGTGGTAGAACGTTTGTTTTACAGGAGCGACATGGTAGATTCTTTACTTTCACACTCTTATTTCTTATGGATGTGGGTACATGTTGTTTAATTCTATCCTGCATTCTTTGTGAAATGCGACCTACGTACCGACACTTGCAGTAGCACGAGAATTCATAAATAACCATACTTTTCTGTGTGGTAGGTATGGCATCTTTGCGTGTTGCAGACAACAACTTACGTGTGGAATAAGAACAGTAGGGGTTCACTGCAGGAAAACATTTAGTAGTGGCCGTTTTCAATTGTTTTTAAAATTTTGTTGAAATGTTACCAATCCATGGTAATTTTAGGTAAACTGGGCACTTGTTAGAACCAAATTTTGGGGCAGTTGAGGAGCTCGCAATTTTACTTGAACTAATTTGATTGATGTACACCAAAAAAAAAAAAAAACGTTTCAACTATAAATATTAAACCTTTCATTTATAAACAAGTCTCTTTCGTCCTTAAATGGCGGATCACTAACAATTTCATAAGTTGAGAAGGAAG
>NW_013795308.1:0-581 GCF_000517525.1 Limulus polyphemus | reverse complement strand
CAACGCCACTTCACCCACAGTCTGATGGAATGGTAGAAAAGTTTTGTAATAGCCACCAAGATGACTGGGATGTCTTACTCCCTCCACTGTTGATAGCCTATAGAACAATAGAGCATGATGCCACTGGATACACTCCAGCAAAGTTGATGTATGTCGGGAACTTCCAGTTGTCAGTGGATCTGTTAACTAGACGCCCACCTCATGAAGAGTTGCCTGAAAATGTGTCAGAATTCGTGAAAGTGTTATTGGAAAGGATGGATAATATTCACCATCAAGTGCATTCAAACTTGGAAACGTCTGCTGATTCGATGAAGCTATGTTATGATAAGAGATCTACTGAAGCCAGCTTTGTACCAGGAGACAAGGTGTGGTTGTATAATCCCAGGAAGACCAAAGGGAAGTCTCTTAAGTTGTCTTCTCCATAGGAAGGCCCATATGATATAGTAGATCGTCTCTCAGACGTGACTTTCCAGATAAAATGTGGGCAGTGAGGTAAACCAAAGGTGTTGCATGCCAACAGGCTTTGGCATTATCACAGTCCAGGACATTTCAGTTGGAATGAAGTGAACAACAGAACAAAA
>NW_013795307.1:0-582 GCF_000517525.1 Limulus polyphemus | reverse complement strand
ATGATGACTGTACTAACCTCGGTAGCTCAAATTGTGCTCTATATCGCATCCCATGGTGCCTTCCCATCGAATTCCTGTGGCTTCCTTCCTACTAGATCACCCCTATTGCTGACACTCATGTCTGGAATGTGACCTCTGGCAAGACTGAAGATGTCTGCATTATGGTTTAGCTGTGGGGTCTGGAAGGGGCTTGACATTGTCTGGGGCTGATTAGGTCCATGGTTAATATATCGTCCCTGTGTAAAAGACAGTAAATCGTCCTTTAATGTATTTAATTGTCTTTGAAATTTACTAATCTTTTCCATTTGTTTATGCTGGCTTTGTCTCAACTGTTGGAGACTTTTTGTTTATTTTCTTTCTACTCCAACCACTGCTGTAGTCTCTCTTCTTGTTTCTTTTCTCGTTCTTCTTGTTTCTTTTCTTTTCTTTTTCCTCCAACAACTGCTGTAATTTCTCTTGTTAATTTTTTCTGTTCGAGCTGCCACTGTTGCAGGTTTTCTTGCCACTGCTGTTGTCTCTCTTCTTGTTTCTTTTCTCGTTTATTTTCTAGTTCTTCTTGTTTCTTTTCTCGTTTCTTTTCTA
>NW_013795306.1:0-860 GCF_000517525.1 Limulus polyphemus | reverse complement strand
GTTATATGTGTTCTAGTAATTGATATAATACATGGACACACATTAGAATATTATAGATGTTCTGGTATTTGATATAATACAAGGACACACATTAGAATGTAATATGTGTTCTAGTCATTGATATAATACATGGAAACACATTATAATGTTATATGTGCTCTAGTATCTATATAGTGCATGGACACACATAAGAATATTATATGTGTTCTATTAATTGATATAATACATGGACATACATAAAAATGTTATATGTGTTCTAGAAATTGTTATATTACATGTACACACATTAGAATGTTATATATGTTGTAGTAATAGATATAATACATGAACACACAGTAGAATGTTATATGTGTTGTAGTAGTTGATATAATACATGTACATACATTACAATGTTATATGTGTTCTAGTAATTGATACATTACATGGACACACATTAGAATGTTATATGTGTTGTAGTAATTAATAGAATACATGGAAACACATTAGAATGTTATATGTGGTCTAGTATTGATATAAAACATAGACACACATAAGAATGTTATATGTGTTCTAGTAATTGATATAATACATGGAAACACATTAGAATGTTATATGTGTTCAGGTATTGATATAATACATGGACATACATACAATTTTATATGTATTATAGTAATTGATATAATACATGGACATACATTAAAATGTTATATGTGTTCTAGTAATTGATACATTACATGGACACACATTAGAAAGTTATATGTGTTGTAGTAATTAAAAGAATACATGGAAACACATTAGAATGTTATATGTGCTCTGGTATTGATATAAAACATTAACACACATTAGATTGATATATATGTTCTAGTAATTGATATAATACA
>NW_013795305.1:0-582 GCF_000517525.1 Limulus polyphemus | reverse complement strand
GAAGATCCTGACCAAACATCAACTTTGCTGAAGTGTATCCAGTGGCTTCATGCTCTACTGTTCTATGGGCCATCAACATTGGAGGGTGTACAAAACTTTGCCAATTCCTGTCCAAGTGTCCAGTTGTACTTTTCTACCATCCCTTCGCACTGTGGGTGGAGTGGCGTTGTCCTGGTCTTTTGTACGCCAAACAACTTACAGCATTCATGGAACACAGCAGATTCGAAGTTATGACCTTGATCTGAATGCAGTTCGTATGGCATGCCAAATCTGAAGAAGAAATCACTAATAGCCAAAGTTACAGTTGTAGCTTTCTGATTTGGTATTGCATATACTTGGTGAAATAATCCATCATCACACAAATGTACTTGTTTCCTGCACGAGTTTGGGGCAAAAGACCAGCAATGTCAATGGCTACTCTTTCCATTGGTGCACCAACTTGATATAACCTCATTGGAACATGTCCCTTATGCTTGGGTCCCCTTTTAGCACAACATGTACTGCATGTTCTGCACCATTTTTCCACATCTCGCCTCATATCTATCCAGTACAATCTTTGTCGTAGGTGACTCAATGTCTTCT
>NW_013795304.1:0-581 GCF_000517525.1 Limulus polyphemus | reverse complement strand
GATGAAGCAGTTTGTAATGGCTTAGACAAAGATGGCGATTGTTTAAAGTATCTATGTGGGCAATTTCCAGCTCGTTCAGAAGTGACACTTAAAGAAGGCATTTTTGTTGAGCTTCAGATTAAAAAATTGACTTCGGATGAACAGTTCGAAAGGACAGTGAGGAAAGTTGAAAAAAGAAGCGTGGATTGCATTTAAAGATATTATTGACAAATTTTTAGGAAACAACAAAGATCCAAATTTCGAAAATATTGTCAATAACATGCTTGATAAATTCAAAGAGTTGGATTGTTATATTAACTTGAAAGTTTATTTCTTACACTCATATATTTACTATTTCCCTGAAAGTCTCAGTGCTGTCAGCGATGAACAAGGGGAAATGGAGAGGAGGTATCAGGGAAGGTGAAACATCAACATGATGGCTGATTACTGCTGGTCATTGAAACGAGATGCTCCAGTAGCAATACATAAAAAAAAAGACCACAACACGTAGTTTTGTTTGTTTGAAGTTAAGCACAAAGCTACACAATGGTCTATCTGTGCTCTGCCCACCACGGGTATCGAAACCCGGTTTCTAGCGTTGT
>NW_013795303.1:0-581 GCF_000517525.1 Limulus polyphemus | reverse complement strand
CAACAAACAAACAAACAAGCTAGGTAACAATACTTTTGCTAACAATATTTTTAATTGAGATTAAGTTATTTCTGATAAATAATAAATTCTTGTCACAATAACGTCAGGTCAAGCTAGGTAACAATAATTTTGCTAACAATATTTTTAATCGAGATTAATTTATTTCTAATAAACATTTTTTAAATAAATAGCTTATTTTTCTTATCTCCTTTATTTAAGCACAATAAATTTAGCAACAATATTCAGAAAATAAGAATTTGAGTTAAATTTGGTTCTTCAGAATATTGTTACGTCTCTGTTCGTTTGTTAATTTCCGGTATAAATTCTTCCCGAGGAACTTCAGCGACACATGTCCTTTCTTAAACAAAACTAGTTTATTCTTTCTCAATACAACTTTGCAATAAACAGAACTTCCACAGTCACTTTAACTTAAACACACGCTATAATTTACAATGATTCACGCAGTTTACTTACGGTCACTACCGCTCACTTGACTCAATTATCTGTCTCTATATTTCTCTTCAATCTGCTATTATTATCTCCCTTACTTGCCGGCTTATATACTAGGTATAGAGGCGTCT
>NW_013795302.1:0-580 GCF_000517525.1 Limulus polyphemus | reverse complement strand
TGGTGATGACTAGCTGCCTTCCCTCTAGTCTTACACTGCTAAATTAGGGACGGCTAGCGCAGATAGCCCTCGTGTAGCTTTGCGCAAAATTCAAAACAATATACAAACAAACAAACTGTCCGGATAGTGGAATTCGACCGTTACTCTTACAGCGCACCTACGGCCCCAAAGTATGAAGCCTATTTTTGCTGATTCACAAATACTGAGCTACTACGCCCGGTTTCACTTGGTTGAAGCATAACATGAGAGGGACGTGAAGCTCATATATTTTTAATCATATTTTAAGTGAAACTCTGTCATTTACTTAATTTGGTCATTTTAAACGGAGTTTTTAGGTAAACAAAGACAATCCAAAGGGCCAGTGTATATTTAAACATGATTTAAACTCATTAGCTTTACATTGGAATATTGTTGTTAATTGCTCCTTTTCTACATTGTACCCCGTGGACTTAAATATGATTTAAACTCATTAGCTTTACATTGGAATATTGCTGCTAATTGTTCCTTTTCTACATTGTACCCCGTGGACTTAAACATGATTTAAACTCATTAGCTTTACATTGGAATATTGTTGTTAATT
>NW_013795301.1:0-1156 GCF_000517525.1 Limulus polyphemus | reverse complement strand
TATAGCTCTAGACAGTCAAGACGGTCGTTCCACAAAACATTATCAATTGTTTGATTACGAATACATATAGCTCTAGACACTCAAGATGGTCGTTCCACAAAACATTATCAATTGTTTGATTACAAATACATATAGCTCTAGACAGTCAAGACGGTCGTTCCACAAAACATTATCAATTGTTTGATTACAATACTTTGTAATCAAACAATTGATAATGTTTTGTGGAACGACCGTCTTGACTGTCTAGAGCTATATGTATTCGTAATCAAACAATTGATAATGTTTTGTGGAGCGACCATCTTGACTGTCTGGAGCTATGTGTATTCGTAATCAAACAATTGATAATGTTTTGTGGAACGACCGTCTTGACTGTCTAGAGCTATATATACACATAGCTCTAGACAGTCAAGATGGTCGTTCCACAAAACATTATCAATTGTTTGATTACAAATACATATAGCTCTAGACAGTCAAGACGGTCGTTCCACAAAACATTATCAATTGTTTGATTACAAATACATATAGCTCTAGACAGTCAAGACGGTCGTTATTTTGTTTTGGGGTTTCTAACGAAGCTATCCGAGAGCTGTCCCTATTTTAGAAGTTATAGACAGCTACTCAACATCACCGACCGTCAACTCTTGAGCTATTCTACACCAAACCAACGAAAAGTGAAAATGACCATCACATTATAACGTCTCCGTGGTTAAAAGATCGAGCATTCGAACCCGTGACCCGTAGAGTGTGAGTCAAGCGCCCTAACCACCCGGCCTCGTTATTTTGTAAAAACAAAATCTTAAATCATCATCAATAATGCTGAACAAAGGGTTAGTTACAGGATATAATATGTGTTTGAATATAAATTAATTTATTGAGAAAATTGTGTGAAGCTTCTTAAGCAAGATGACATTGTGGTAAAACATCGCAACAAATCTGCCATTGAAGCTTTTTAAGCAAGATGACATTGTGGTAAAACATCACAACAAATCTGCTATTGAAGCTTCTTAAGCAAGATGACATTGTGGTAAAACATCACAACAAATCTGCCATTGAAGCTTCTTAAGCAAGATGACATTGTGGTAAAACATCACAACAAATCTGCCATTGAAGCTTCTTAAGCAAGATGACATTGTGGTAAAACATCACAACAAATCTG
>NW_013795300.1:0-581 GCF_000517525.1 Limulus polyphemus | reverse complement strand
ATGTACAACAAATTCTTCACACTACAGAGATTATAGGCATATCATAAACACTATATATATATATATATTTATTTATATATAGTTCTCTTCTTCTTGTCAAAAGTCCAATTAGGGCTATTCAATTACTTTAGGATTTCAGTTGACAAGTCGACCTATCTCCTCTATTACTATCGCACTAGTATTCTGAGTGTGATTCACTTACAATTGTGGCACAAGTTACCATAATCGTTTGGCCTTCTTTTTTCGAAATATACTCTGTTCCTTTTCTCAAAGTGCACTCAGGCTGATACAATTACTTAAGAACCACAGTTTGATGGAATAATTCTTTTTTCTTATCTCCTTTTCTACTGTTGGTCTTAAACATATTAAACATTAGGCCTACCACTTCTACAATAGTTAACTTCCCGCCATTTCAATTGTCTGTCTACTGTTTCCGCTCGTCTCACACTATTTATATGTTTATTACTTAATCGTCTGTCCTTCTTCTACAAATCTCTATATTCTTAATGTCAATGTATTGTGCGCAACATCCAGTAGTCTCAACATCAACGACTTATAAACACAACTTCCTACAATCATCT
>NW_013795299.1:0-581 GCF_000517525.1 Limulus polyphemus | reverse complement strand
GTCCTTGTGGAGCACAGAATAAACACAGGCAATCACCGTCCAATAAAGATCCCTCCAAGGAAAATAGCTCCAACAAAGCGACAAGAGATGTAAAAGGTCATGGATGGCCTAATTAAAGAAGGGATAGTCGAGAAATCAGATAGTCCCTGGTCAGCTCCCGTTGTGTTAGTCCATAAGAAGAATGGGACCCAACATTGCTGTGTGGACTTCAGGGCTCTTAACAGTATAACCGAAAAGGACTCTTACCCACTACCAAGAATTGATGATACTTTTGATGTCCTAAGTGGGGCCAGGTGGTTTTCAACTCTGGACTTAAAGCCGGGTTTCCATCAAGTGAAAATGGCTGAAGTAGATAAACCTAAAACTGCATTTAGTTATGGCCAAGGTCTCTGGCAATACTGTGTGATGTCATTCGGGCTTAGCAATGCTCCCGCAACATTCGAGAGACTGATGGAAAGAGAACTGGAAAGCTTACAATGGAGGATAGCCCTAGTGTACTTGGATGATGTCATTGTGTTTGCAGCAACATTTAATGAGGAAGTATCCCGGCCAGAGGAAGTATTCAAGTGTTTGAAAGCAGC
>NW_013795298.1:0-580 GCF_000517525.1 Limulus polyphemus | reverse complement strand
CAGTTCAATTACTTACTATCTACACACACATTGTTCCCGTCACGTTGTCACCCTCTTTTATATACCAGACTACCCTATATCTAGTAAATGTTAGAGCATTCGCCAAGGTACAGGATAATTCTAGAAACGTGGCGTCACACTAGTCATGTGACTCGTTGACGCAACAGTATGTAAGACTGACGTTTAATTAACTGATGTATAATTGAATTTTTATTGTTGCTTCCTATCTATTACAGTAAGAATATAGTTCTATATTTAAAACATTAAGTTAAGTTTTATACGTTGTAGTTAGTAGATTGAAACACAAAAATATAAACAAGGAAGTTTGGTTATAGGGTGACAAATCCTGAATATATATAGAAGAAAGGTAAACATCTCAGTTAAAGAGGAACTAACTGTTCCAATTTAAGCCAAACAGTCTTCAACGGGATTAAGAAAATCATTTGGTCAAATCCATCATTGCTTGACATTTTTTATATGCAAAGATGCTAGAACTTTAATTACATAACTCGAAATAATTTAACTTTTATAATCAAAATTGTTAGACATATTATATGGGGTACTAATTTCAGTTTTATTA
>NW_013795297.1:0-582 GCF_000517525.1 Limulus polyphemus | reverse complement strand
TAAAGAAACACTGATGATACAGATGTTTTAACAAATATATTAAAAGTAAAGAAACACTGATGATATACATATATTTAAAGTTATTAAAGGTAAAGCAACATTAATGATATACACGCGTCAATAAAGATATTAAACTGTAAAGAAACACTAAAGGTATATACGTGTTAATAAAGATATTAAAGGTGTAAAAAGACTGATTGTGTAAACGTATTAATAAAGTGTAAAAAACACTGATTGTATATACATAGATTAATAAACTTGTTAAACTACAAAGAGACACTAAAAGTATATACGTATTAATATATATATATTAAAGTATTAAAAGGCAATTGGATTTAGTGTTTATTAGGTATCCTTAGATTTAGAGTATTTGAGACATCCTTGGATCTAAATTATTTAGAATATCCTTTGATTTAGCGTGTGAAAGGTATCCTTGTATTTAGTGTCTGAATTGCCTATATATATAAAACATCTCTGTCTGTGACATAAGCCTAAATTTCTTTATTTTACACTACCTAAAGTGACGATTACAATTTATTTAACGAACACCAAATATTCAACCATAAGATGTAACCTTTCCTA
>NW_013795296.1:0-582 GCF_000517525.1 Limulus polyphemus | reverse complement strand
ATCGTAACGGTGGATAAAACACTTATGTAGTATGATCAATAAGAACGAAACAAACAACATTTGTAAGAGCTGACGTTAGGTTTCAAGATGAAGACTCGGAGTGCTGTAAATCTACAGGGTTTTACAGTTAACACTTGAAGCGCTGTAAATGTATAGGGTTTTACAGTTAACACTTGAAGCGCTGTAAATCTACAGGGTTTTACAGTTAACACTCGGAGTGCTGTAAATGTACAGGGTTTTACAGTTAACACTTGAAGCGCTGTAAGTGTATAGGGTTTTACAGTTAACACTCGGAGTGCTGTAAATGTACAGGGTTTTACAGTTAACACTTGAAGCGCTGTAAGTGTATAGGGTTTTACAGTTAACACTTGAAGCGCTGTAAATGTACAGGGTTTTACAGTTAACACTTGAAGCGCTGTAAATGTATAGGGTTTTACAGTTAACACTTGAAGCGCTGTAAATGTATAGGGTTTTACAGTTAACACTTGAAGCGCTGTAAATGTATAGGGTTTTACAGTTAACACTTGAAGCGCTGTAAGTGTATAGGGTTTTACAGTTAACACTTGAAGCGCTGTAAATGTA
>NW_013795295.1:0-582 GCF_000517525.1 Limulus polyphemus | reverse complement strand
ATTTTAATTTTTTGGGTACGTATCTTCTTCTGCACTGGTCTCTGTCTCGTTGGCTTCTGCTTCATGTGGGGTTCATTTGCTTCATCAGGAAACGTCCTATCATTGGTAACAATCACATCAGTAATAGTAACTTCATCACGGGCTTCACTGTTCCCCTTCTCAAAACCGAATAGAGTTTCTTCTTCGACATTGGCTTTTTCAGGTTGACACTTCTTCAGCAGCATCATTTGTTCCATTGTTCACTTCATCCCAACTGAAATGTCCTGGACCGTGATAACGCCAAAGCCTGTTGGCATGCACCACCTTTGGCTTACCTCGCTGACCACATTTTATCCAGAAAGTCACGTCTGAGAGACGATCCACTATGTCATATGGGCCTTCCCAAAGAGAAGACAACTTAGGAGACTTCCCTTTGGTCTTCCTGGGATTATACAACCACACCTTGTCTCCTGGTACAAAGCTAACTTCAGTAGATCTCTTGTCATAAGATAACTTCATCGAATCAGCAGACGTTTTCAAGTTTGAGCGCACTTGATGGTGAATATCATTCATCCTTTCTGTTAACACTTTCACAAACTGTGA
>NW_013795294.1:0-581 GCF_000517525.1 Limulus polyphemus | reverse complement strand
CTCCAATGAAGTTATATCAAGTTGGTGCACCAATGGAAAGAGTAGCCATCAACATTGCTGGTCCTCTGCCCCAAACTCGTTCTGGAAACAAGTACATTTGTATGGTGATCGATTATTTCACCAAGTTGCCTGAGGCATATGCAATACCAAATCAGGAAGCTACAACTGTAGCTTCAGCTATTAGTGATTTCTTCTCAGGTTTGGTATGCCATATGAACTGCATTCAGATCAAGGCCGTAACTTTGAATCAACTGTGTTCCAAGAATGCTGCAAGTTGTTTGGCATCCGAAAGACCAGGACAACGCCACTTTATCCACCGTCTGATGGGATGGTAGAAAAGTACAACTGGACATTGGGACAGGAATTGGCAAAGTTTTGTAATAGCCGCCAAGATGACTGGGATGTCTTACTCCCTCCACTCTTGATGGCCTATAGGACAGCAGAGCATGAAACCACTGGATACACTCCAGCAAAGATGATGTTTGGTCGGGAACTTCGGTTGCCGGTGGATCTGTTAACAGGACGCCCACCTTATGAAGAGTTGCCTGAGAATGAGTCAGGGTTTGTGAAAGTTTTCTTAG
>NW_013795293.1:0-580 GCF_000517525.1 Limulus polyphemus | reverse complement strand
GCGATGTTCTATCGTCGTCGTTAGGATAGTGTATTTGTAAAGGAAGCGATGTTCTATCGTTGTCGTCGTTAGGATATTGTACTTGTAAATGAAGCGATGTTCTATCGTTGTCGTTAGGATGGTGTATTTGTAAAGGAAGCGATGTTCTATTGTCGTCGTTAGGATATTGTACTTGTAAAGGAACAATGTTCTATCGTTGTCGTCGTTAGGATATTGTACTTGTAAATGAAGCGATGCTCTATCTTTTGTCGTCGTTAGGATAGTGTATTTGTAAAGGAAGCGATGTTCTATCGTTATCGTCGTTAGGATAGTGTATTTGTAAATGAAGCGATGTTCTATCGTCGTCGTTAGGATAGTGTATTTGTAAAGGAAGCAATGTTCTATCGTTGTCGTTAGGATATTGTACTTGTAAAGGAAGCGATGCTCTATCTTTTGTCGTCGTTAAGATATTGCACTTGTAAAGGAAGCAATGTTCTATTGTCGTCGTTAGGATATTGTACTTGTAAAGGAAGCGATGTTCTATCGTCGTCGTTAGGATAGTGTATTTGTAAAGGAAGCGATGTTCTATCGTTGTCGTCGT
>NW_013795292.1:0-581 GCF_000517525.1 Limulus polyphemus | reverse complement strand
TTTCTCCAATGTAGAATTCTGGGCAGTTATTGCATGTTATTTTGTAAATGACGTTGGTATTGTGTGGTTCTAAAAAAAAATTTGTTTAGTAACGATTTTGATATAGGGCCGTTTTTTGTAAGAATTTGACGTTGACAGGAATATTGTATTTAATGGCTAGTTTTGTCCAAGTGTGGATAATTCTTGAGCTGGTTTCAGGAACAAAAGGTAAACTGCAGTGTAATGTACTGTTGTTGGGTTTGTTAGTATCAATTTTGTTCACACAATACCAACGTCATTTACAAAATAGCATGCAATAACTGCTCAGAATCCTACATCGGAGAAACAGGAAGAAAATTGGAAACCAGATTGACAGAACACAATAAAAAGCCGTCCCATGTTTTTCACTGTTGCAACTCAAAAACCATAGTATATCTATTAAAACATAGGCATTTTAAACAAAGAACCCAACATAAACAAACGAAAAATCAAGGAATCCATCTTAACTGAACAAAACAACCACACTCTAAACCAACACCCCAGGGTGCCTAGATACCTCTTCTAAGTTTTGCAACAGTATCCGGTCATGTGACCTCTTTGTT
>NW_013795291.1:0-778 GCF_000517525.1 Limulus polyphemus | reverse complement strand
TCTTGTAGCCTTGCATATGTATATAGTCCTGACTTAATCTTGTAGCCTTGCATATGTATATAGCCCTGACTTAATCTTGTAGCCTTGCATATGTATATAGTCCTGACTTAACCTTGTAGCCTTGCATATGTATATAGCCCTGATTTAACCTTGTAGCCTTGCATATGTATATAGTCCTGACTTAACCTTGTATCCTTCCATATGTATATAGTGCTGACTTAACCTTGTAGCCTTCCATATGTATATAGTCCTGACTTAACCTCGTAGCCTTGCATATGTTTATAGTCCTGACTTAGCCTAGTAGCCTTGCATATGTATATAGCCCTGACTTAACCTTGTAGCCTTGCATATGTATATAGTGCTGACCTAGCCTTGTAGCCTTCCATATGTATATAGTCCTGACTTAATCTTGTAGCCTTGCATATGTATATAGTCCTGACTTAACCTTGTAGCCTTGCATATGTATATAGTGCTGACTTAGCCTAGTAGACTTGCATATGTATATAGTCCTGACTTAACCTTGTATCCTTCCATATGTATATAGTGCTGACTTAACCTTGTAGCCTTCCATATGTATATAGTCCTGCTGTACGGTACAGCAGAGGAATTATATCATACACCATTTTTTTCGTCATTAAGTTGTCTTACTACTATACGTCATTATATTGTGGAAATGTTTTCGGAGGAATATGATTGTAGTGAACGAAATAGCACGTTGTAAAATCCAATTCAATCGTGGTAGATAATTAGGCTTAATAACCCAGAGGTGGTCAGAAAT
>NW_013795290.1:0-946 GCF_000517525.1 Limulus polyphemus | reverse complement strand
TATATCTGGTGCAGTAAATACTCTACATACTGTACCTTATCTCTGGTGCAGTAAATACTCTACATAGTGTACCCTATCTCTGGTGCAGTAAATACTCTACATATTGTATCTGTCCCTGGTGTAGGAAATACTCTACATACTGTACCCTATCCTTGGTGTAGAATAAATATTCTACATACTGTACCTTATCTCTGGTGCAGTAAATACTCTACATAGATTACCCTATCCGTGGTGCAGTAAATACTCTACATACTGAGCCCTATCTAGGTGCAGTAAATACTCTACAAAGCGTATCCTATTCCTGGTGTAGTAAATACTCTACATACTGTACCCAATCCCTGGTGCAGTAAATACTCTACATAGAGTACACTATCCCTGGTGTAGTAAATACTCTACATATTGTACCTATCCCTGGTGCAGTAAATACTCTACATAGTGTACCCTAACCCTTTTGTAGTAAGTACTCGACATATTGTACCTTTCCCTGGTGTAGTAAATACTCTACATAGTGTACCCTATCCCTGGTGCAGTAAATACTCAACATAGTGTACCTGTCCCTGGTGCAATAAATACTCTACATATTGTACCTGTCCCTGGTGCAATAAATACTCTACATCTGTACCCTATCCCTTGTGCAGAATAAATACTCTACATACTGTACCTTATCTCAGGTGCAGTAAGTACTCTACATACTGTACCCTATTATGGTGTAGTAAATACTCTACATAGTGTACTATATCTCTGGTGCAGTAAATACTCTACAAACTGTACCCTATCCCTGGTGCAGTAAATACTCTACATAGTGTACCCTATCCCTGGTGTAATAAATACTACACATAGTGTACCCTATTCCAGGTGTAGTAAATACTCTACATATTGTACATATCCTTGGTGCATTAAATACTCTACATACTGTACTCTATATCTGGTGCAGTAAATACTCTAC
>NW_013795289.1:0-579 GCF_000517525.1 Limulus polyphemus | reverse complement strand
TTGTAGTTTCTATTTACCTAAACAATATCAGGTTGACTTGTTTGTAGTTTCTATTTACCTAAATAATATCAGGTTGACTTGTTTGTAGTTTCTATTTACCTAAACAATATCAGGTTGACTTGTTTGTAGTTTCTATTTACCTAAATAATATCAGGTTGACTTGTTTGTAGTTTCTATTTACCTAAACAATATCAGGTTGACTTGTTTGTAGTTTCTATTTACCTAAATAATATCAGGTTGACTTGTTTGTAGTTTCTATTTACCTAAACAATATCAGGTTGACTTGTTTGTAGTTTCTATTTACCTAAACAATATCAGGTTGACTTGTTTGTCATTTCTTTTACCTAAACAATATCAGATTGACTTGTTTGTAGTTTCTATTTACCTAAACAATATCAGGTTGACTTGTTTGTCATTTCTTTTTACCTAAACAATATCAGGTTGACTTGTTTGTAGTTTCTATTTACCTAAATAATATCAGGTTGACTTGTTTGTAGTTTCTATTTACCTAAACAATATCAGATTGACTTGTTTGTAGTTTCTATTTACCTAAACAATATCAGATTGACTTGTTTGTAG
>NW_013795288.1:0-584 GCF_000517525.1 Limulus polyphemus | reverse complement strand
TATTTAACAATACTGTGTACTGTCAATAAGAAGACACAATATTTAACAATACTGCGTACTGTCAATAAGAAGACAAAAGATTTAACAATACTCTGTACATTCAATAACAAGCCATAAGATTTAACGATACTGTGTACTATTACTTAGAAGCCACAGGATTTAACGATACTGTGTACTGTCAATAAGTAGACACAAGATTTAACAATACTGCGTACTCTCAATAAGAAGACAAAAGATTTAACAGTACTGTGTACTATCAAAAAGAAGACGCAAGATTTAACAATACTGTGTAGTGTCAATAAGAAGACACAAGATTTAACAACAATTTGTACTGTTAATAAGAAGACACAATATTTAACAATACTGTGTACTGTCAATAAGAAGACACAATATTTAACAATACTGCGTACTGTCAATAAGAAGACAAAGATTTAACAATACTCTCTACATTCAATAACAAGCCATAAGATTTAACGATACTGTGTACTATTACTGAGAAGCCACAGGATTTAACGATACTGTGTACTGTCAATAAGTAGACACAAGATTTTACAATACTGTGTACTGTCAATAAGAAGACACAA
>NW_013795287.1:0-582 GCF_000517525.1 Limulus polyphemus | reverse complement strand
TTTAGGAGGTTTTAGAGATTGCAAAAAACAATATTTGTGATTTTTTGTAACAAAGAATGTTTTTTAATCATAACATGAAGATCACTTCACATTTGGACTAGTAACGAAAAAGACTCAACATTTTCACAAACAAATCTTTAGTTAAAATATTTCATTAAAGTATCTGCTTTTTTGTGTACAAAAAGACTTGTAATCATTACTAAAAGTCTACCAAATTTTGTGAAGATACACATACTGTATTAAAAGTTAATGTGTGCAAACATGTATACGAACTCGTGTATTTTATACCTAGCCTGTTCTGAAAGGGTTAATGTCATTTTGACATCAATACTTCCATTAATCTCAGAACTGAAGTACACAAAATAGCCATGATGGTCACCAAACGTAACTCAATCTATATACAAGAAATGGATATATATTTATAATGATAATAATAACTGTCATTACCAAAAGTCGTGCTAGTTATATGGGTTATTTTTTGTAGTTAATCACCAAGATCATCTCTACATGTATGATTTTTCATCACTTGAAAGTGGACCTGAACTGTTATTTGTTTCTAACTAGGTGAAGCAGTACTGGTTA
>NW_013795286.1:0-582 GCF_000517525.1 Limulus polyphemus | reverse complement strand
GTGTGAATCAACATCATTTTTAAGACTGATTTGTGTACTTTATTTGTGTGAATCAACATCATTTCAAGACTGATTTGTGTACTTTATTTGTGTGAATCAACATAATTTCAAGACTGATTTGTGTACTTTATTTGTGTGAATCAACATCATTTCAAGACTGATTTGTGTACTTTATTTGTGTGAATCAACATAATTTCAAGACTGATTTGTGTACTTTATTTGTGTGAATCAACATCATTTTAAGACTGATTTGTGTACTTTATTTGTGTGAATCAATATCATTTTAAGACTGATTTGTGTACTTTATTTGTGTGAATCAATATCATTTTAAGACTGATTTGTGTACTTTATTTGTGTGAATCAACATCATTTTAAGACTGATTTGTGTACTTTATTTGTGTGAATCAACATAATTTTAAGACTGATTTGTGTACTTTATTTGTGTGAATCAACATAATTTTAAGACTGATTTGTGTACTTTATTTGTGTGAATCAACATCATTTTAAGACTGATTTGTGTACTTTATTTGTGTGAATCAACATAATTTTAAGACTGATTTGTGTACTTTATTTGTGTGAATC
>NW_013795285.1:0-582 GCF_000517525.1 Limulus polyphemus | reverse complement strand
GCCTATTGTGTAGCTTTGTGCTTAACTTCAAAACAAACAAACAATCATGATTAATAATAAATAGAGCGAGAAACAAAGTACATTTTTCATAACTTGAATGCCCCCAGTAGCGCAGCGGTATGTCTGTGGACTTACAACGCTAGAATCCGGGTTTCGATACCCATTGTGAGCAGAGCACAGATAGCCCATTGTGTAGTCTTGTGCTTAACTTCAAACAAACCAAAACCATTGGTGGAGAAACGATTATAAATCGAAGAAAAATCAAAAAAGAAAAACCTAGCATTAACCAATATTAACCATTAACCAATATTAACCACTAACCAATATTCAGGAGCAAAATTATATTTATTTTAATTTTTCTTCATTTAACAGTTATGTTTGAGTTCCTTTCTTACATTGTTGCCTGGCGATGCAGCATCGCTCTTGATACTACCTTTAACAGTTATGTTTGAGTTCCTTTTTACATTGTTGCCTAGCGATGCAGCATCGCTCTTGATACTACCTTTAACAGTTATGTTTGAGTTCCTTTTTACATTGTTGCCTAGCGATGCAGTATCGCTTTTGATACTACCTTTAACAGTT
>NW_013795284.1:0-573 GCF_000517525.1 Limulus polyphemus | reverse complement strand
GTCGAAACGTTGTACATTTGCTGTAATGTTAAACTTGTATTAAAGCCTTCCCTTTAGTTTATCTGTCACTACTCACTTAGGGACGGTTAGCGCGTGTAACTTTGCGCGAAATTGAAAATAAACTGAACCCATTACCGCAAAAAACAAACAACACTCCGCACTTTAGGGTTGTGGGTGCGATAAAAAAGTGTTAGTAAAATCCCATTGTTCGATCAGAGTTGATCTGTAGTGGGTGCTGTTAATTAGCTGCTGTCCCTCTAGTTTATCGGTTCCAAATCATGGATGTCTAGCGCAGATGGGCCATGTGGAGCTTTGAGAGAATATCCCAAAACAAATCCCCTAAAAATGTCTTGGATATTTAATAATTTTCAGAAACTTAATATTCTTAGTATGTGTTTTTGGTTACAGCTTGTTCGTTAAGTAGTAAAAAGAATACTAATGTGGAACATAACACATAGTAACATACTATACTGTAGAAAATACTGCCGATTCTGTTGTAAGACACTGTAGTTTTTTACTATTAACCACTTATAAGTATGGTATATATTTGTGTGTGTTTACGAGATATCTACA
>NW_013795283.1:0-582 GCF_000517525.1 Limulus polyphemus | reverse complement strand
CTATAGACTAGATATAAGGCAAACTAGTCAACACCATCCCCCCGCCATCTCTTGGGTTACTCTTCTTCCGACAAAAAAAACTGTTGTGGAGTCTCCTGGAGTTTATCAAGGTTTTAAATTGGCACAGTTTGTGGTTCCGGGCAGGTGATAAAGGCGTGGGGTTCTCAGTGTCGTTGGTGAGAGAGCAGAAGACTGAGAAAGGTTCGTCGGGTAGGTAGTGATCGGGGGGAGGGGGTGTCGATTACTTTGGTGAGTTAGACGTCGGTGATGTAGAAAGTGGCTTGGGGCTGGGAGGCGTGTTGTTGGTAGACGTCGGTGATGTAGAAAGTGGCTTGGGGCCGGGAGGCGTGTTGTTGGTAGGCGTCGATGATGTAGAAAGTGGCTTGGGGCTGGGAGGCGTGTTGTTGGTAGGCGTCGATGATGTAGAAAGTGGCTTGGGGCTGGGGGCGTGTTGTTGGTAGGCGTCGATGATGTAGAAAGTGGCTTGGGGCTGGGAGGCGTGTTGTTGGTAGGCGTCGATGATGTAGAAAGTGGCTTGGGGCTGGGAGGCGTGTTGTTGGTAGGCGTCGATGATAAGTGGTG
>NW_013795282.1:0-623 GCF_000517525.1 Limulus polyphemus | reverse complement strand
TAAAGTACGTTCATAATATTTTTTTTTAATTCCTATTGTTTACGATAGACCCTAAGTTACTTATGTGGTTTTCAATAAGTAGTTGAGTTCACATTTGAAGAAAGTGGTCATGGTTTCGTTTTCTGTTTTTGTTTTGCCAGTTTGACCAAAATGAGATATGATTAAACAGCACAGGGCCGGATAACACATCTTCGCTGGCCTTTAGTTGGCCCTCTATGTTGTAGAATAATATTTGTTTGTTTTGTTTTTGAATTTCGCGCAAAGCTACACGAGGGCTATCTGCGCTAGCCGTCCCTAATTTAGCAGTGTAAGACTAGAGGGAAGGCAGCTAGTCATCACCACCCACCGCCAACTCTTGGGCTACTCTTTTACCAACGAAGTAGAATAATAGACAACTTGTAAAAAGTGTATTTAAATCTACTGGTGAATGAAATTCAATCATGGAGGAATGATTTCAGATTATCAAAAATTGTGACTCTTGTCACTCTGTTAATCACAATGCACGCTGTGACTTTGTCACACTGTTAGTCACAATGCACGCTGTGACTCTTGTTACTCTAATAGCCACAATATCCCATTTTCCAGATTTTCGTGTTGTTTTTCTCCTTTCTGTTGCAGTCTTA
>NW_013795281.1:0-582 GCF_000517525.1 Limulus polyphemus | reverse complement strand
GAATCTTCTACAACTAAAGTAAATATATAGTGTGAGATAACCTAGCCTAGAACCAAGTTCATAAAATTTATCATGAAAGTAAAAATATCCATCCAATTATAAACTTAAATCGTTTCTGAATTAAGGTATTTTCTGTTATATTACCAACGTTTTAAATAAAAAGTAAACCTCTTTAATCAACGGATATTCTAAATTAAGAAATCAACAAACATTTTTCTAGTTTTATTGTTTATTCATTGCATTTTATACTTTCAGTACATAGTTCACAACAATATTAGATTATACTTTTGTTGCTAAGCAACATGACATAAAAGCCATTGTTGGAACGTAGTGTTAACAAAACGTATTCGATTTTCTATATATTAGAAGTTGTTAATCTAACTGATATATATATACTACAAGGTACACTATGGGGTGATAGTACTTGCCTTGTCATTTTTGACGGGCTATACGTCTATAATAAAAGAGTGTGTCTGTCTGTGATTTCTATTTGTAATATAATGAACCACTTCTTTTTTATGTGTTTTTTCGCTAACTTGCCTCATAAAAAGATGCACACGCGTATGCTCACAGGCAGTGGAT
>NW_013795280.1:0-579 GCF_000517525.1 Limulus polyphemus | reverse complement strand
TTAAAAAAAATTCAAAATGGGCAAATCCAACTTTTTTAAGTCAATGTGTTGGTCGCATAACAATTTATATTTGTGCCAATTTTCATCTTGATTGCTATAAATATGATCGCACAGAAGCCCAAATATACATTGTTAAGTTGTTTGACCTTCCACTCCATAAAATCTGTCAACAAATGAAAGAATGGTGGTTAGTTGAAAAGTGTTTGGAAGAAGAAGAAACAACAGAAAAATATTATAGCATGTCTCTCTGTAGAGATATAATAAAATATATTCATGTCTCTCTGTGGAGATATAATAAAAGATATTACATGTCTCTTTGTAGAGATATAATAAAAGATATTCATGTCTCTCTGTGGAGATATAATAAAAGATATTAATGTCTCTCTGTAGAGATATAATAAAAGATATTCATGTCTCTCTGTGGAGATATAATAAAAGATATTAATGTCTCTTTGTAGAGATATAATAAAAGATATTCATGTCTCTCTGTAGAGATATAATAAAAGATATTCATGTCTCTCTGTGGAGATATAATAAAAGATATTAATGTCTCTTTGTAGAGATATAATAAAAGATATT
>NW_013795279.1:0-582 GCF_000517525.1 Limulus polyphemus | reverse complement strand
AGTTTAACGTTGAATGTTATTTATGATTTTAACTTTATACACAAGTGCCAAAATACTATAAGAAACACTATTTTCAAATATTTTAAACTGAAATTTAAAGTATCATAAATGAAGGAGAAACAAGAATATCTTCACATTTTCATTGAAACAAAGAGTTCATTTGTCTTTAAAATCTATTGGATATAAATTTAATCACATTTAAAACGCACAGAGATATCGACAAGTATAAAAAGCAAAAATACAATTAGTCTCAAAATACAAATTCTAAGATTTGTGTTCCGATTAGTCTAGCTAATCATTTCGAAGTTTATTCAAATAACTAGACCGCAAACTGTTAAAATCTGTATCCTGAGTTATGTAGGGAACAACTAATAAATATGGACTGTTAACTATTAAATCATTTGATAATAATAACGTGTCAAATTACAAAAGTAAATAACTAGGCCTAACACAGATAAAAGTAAATGTATTGTTGCGTCAGCGAGTCACATGACCACCGTGACGCAACGTTTCTAGAACTATCATGTACTTTGGCGAATGTTCAAGTTCTTACTAGAAATAGGGTACGCTGGTATATAAAAG
>NW_013795278.1:0-582 GCF_000517525.1 Limulus polyphemus | reverse complement strand
GCCCTTTTCGGTCGAATAAGAGTAGTCTAAAATTTGGCATCGGGTGATTTTGACTATTTTCGGTCGATTGTTTGTTTTTGAATTTCGCGCAAAGCTACACTAGGGCTATCTGCCCTAGCCGTCATTAATTTAGCAGTGTAAGACTAGAGGGAAGGCAGCTAGTCATCACCACCCACCGCCAACTCTTGGGCTACTCTTTTACCAACGAATAGTGGGATTGACCGCTCCATTAGAACGCCCCCACGGCTGAAAGGGCGAGTATATTTGGTGTGACGGGGATTCGAACCCGCGATTCTCCTATTGTGAGTCGAGCGCCCTAACCACCTGGCCACGCCGGGTCGTTTTCGGTCGAACAAGAATAGTCTAAAATTGGGCATTGGGTGATTTAGATTATATTCGGTTGAACAAGAGTAGCCTAAAATTGGGCATTGGGTGATTTGGACTATTTTCGGGCGGATAAGAGTAGCCTAAAATTGGGCAGTGGATGATTTTGACTATTTTCGGTCGGACAAGAGTAGCCTAAAATTGGGCATTGGGTGATTTTGACTATTTTCGGTCGGACAAGAGTAGCCTAAAATTGGG
>NW_013795277.1:0-684 GCF_000517525.1 Limulus polyphemus | reverse complement strand
ACATTTAGACGAATCTTCTCAATTTTGTTATACATGGTTCGTGGGAACTTTGCACATTTACTTACAAAATTCTAACTTTCTAGTATTAGTTTTACGATTTTTGGTGTCGTTTTTTGTTACTCTTTTATTGGCTTCATTGAAAGCGTACGTGTACTGCAGTGAAGCTTTTGGCTACTGATTGTTTCACGATTTCTTGTTACCAGAGGGTCTTGAATTGATGGTTCTTTACCAAATTTGGTGTGTAGGTACACTTTATTGTTACACAGTTATATGCAGAGTTTTACCCTCCTACTGTTCATTTTAAGAGAATTATGGAAGGTTTTGCGTTTTGTACAAGTACTTCGTCACATTTAGACGAATCTTCTCAATTTTGTTATAGATGGTTCGTGGGAACTTTGCACATTTACTTACAAAATTCTAACTTTCTAGTATTAGTTTTACGATTTTTGTGGTCGTTTTTTGTTACTCTTTTTTTGGCTTCCCTGAAAGCGTATGTGTACTGCAGTGAAGCTTTTGGTTACAGATTGTTTCTCAATTTCTTTTTAAACAGAAGTTTTTATTTCCCATATATATATATATATATATCGTTGAGAATGTTTCATCAGAAGTTTTAATTACCATATATATATAGTTGTAAATTTTTACTCAGTAAGTTTTTTACCATATATATATCGTTGTGTAATT
>NW_013795276.1:0-580 GCF_000517525.1 Limulus polyphemus | reverse complement strand
AAAGAACTTTTGGCAAATTATGCTGACGACTTTTCGAAAGGAGATCATGAGCTCAGCTGCACAAACCTGGTAGAGCACAGAATAAACACAGGCAATCACCGTCCAATAAAGATCCCTCCAGCAAAGCGACAAGAGATAGAGAAGGTCATGGAAGGTCTAATCAAGAAAGGGATAGTTGAAAAATCAGATAGACCCTGGTCAGCTCCCGTTGTATTAGTACAGAAGAAGGATGGGACCCAATGTTGCTATGTGGACTTCAGGGCTCTTAACAGCATAACTGAAAAAGACTCATACCCACTGCCCAGAATTGATAATACTCTTGATGCCCTAAGTGGATCCAGGTGGTTTTCAACTCTGGACTTAAAGTCAGATTTCCATCAAGTAAAAATGGCTGAAGCAGATAGACCCAAGACAGCATTTAGTTATGGTCAAGGTCTCTGGCAATACCGAGTGATGCCATTCGGGCTCAGTAATGCTCCAGCAACATTTGAGAGGCTGATGGAACGAGTATTGGAAGGCCTACAATGGAGGATAGCCCTAGAGTACCTGGACGATGTCATTGTATTTGCAAATATTTTTG
>NW_013795275.1:0-579 GCF_000517525.1 Limulus polyphemus | reverse complement strand
AATTAATATACCTTATACAGCTATGAAAATTGAAATGTTATGCTAATAATTGGCAAGCACGAAGTTGTATTAGAAAATATTTTTTCCCAATAATTTATAAAATTTGTTAGATGATAGATCTATCATCTATGCATTAGTTTAATACATTTTTAAATTTTTAAGAAATATAAATTTTTGTGTTTTCACTCCAAATATAACAGGACCCCTTTCTCTAATAATTCATTTCTTTGTTTTTCACCTGTTACTATCCATTTTATTTATTTTTTTGTTTTTTTCTACTTTACTTTTTTTGAAATATATTTTTTAACATAGAAATTAATAAAGATTTGAATTTTGTTAAGTTGAAAGATTATAAAACACTTTTTTTAATTGAAAGTTTCTAAAGAATCTTTAACACTATCTGTGATGGCCTATTTTCTCAGTGATGGGGGGGGAGGGGTTTCTGGCCCCTCCTTTTTTTTAATATCTAATATTTTTACATGCTGCTAGTGGGAGAACCTGTTGTTAAAATATTTGAATCCCACCACTGCCCTAGACAGTACATTTTGGTTTATTTGAATATGACTCCTATACAAAGAT
>NW_013795274.1:0-579 GCF_000517525.1 Limulus polyphemus | reverse complement strand
TGTAACGTTGCGTAGTTATATGCAGAGTTTTACCTTCCTACTCTTTTTTTTAAGGGAGTTATGGAACGTTTTGCGTTTTGTACCAATACGTCGTTCCATTTGGACGGATCATCTCCAAATTTTGTATGAACGTTCGTTGAATACTTGCGTATTTACATGCAAAATTCTTGCCTTCTATTATCATTTTTGCGACTTTTGGGGTCGTTTTATGTTACTCTTTTATTGGCTTTTCTGAAAGCGTATGTGTACTGCAGTGAAGCTTTTGGTTACTGATTGTTTTTCGATTTCTTGTTACCAGAGAGTCCTAAATTGATGATTCTTCACCAAATTTGGTATGTAGCTACACTTTAACGTTGCGTAGTTATATGCAGAGTTTTACCTTCCTACTCTTTGTTTTAAGGGAGTTATGGAACGTTTTGCGTTTTGTACCAGTATTTCGTTCCATTTGGACGGATCTTCTCGAAATTTTTCAAGGACGTTCGTTGCATACTTGAGTGGGTATTTACATGTAAAATTCTAGCCTTCTATTATCATTTTTGCGACTTTTGTGGTCGTTTTATGTTACTCTTTTATTGGCTT
>NW_013795273.1:0-367 GCF_000517525.1 Limulus polyphemus | reverse complement strand
CTCTGAGGGCATTCACTTTGAGCATTGAGGTAGATTCCCTGGCTAGTGGGTTTTTGATAGACAGATGTGGCGTATGTGCTGTTGTTGGCATCGATATGTACATCCAGAAAATTGATGGTTTTGTCAGTGGCTATTTCATGGGTGAATTTAAGCACAGAGTTGTCCTGTAGGTTTTGTCGGAGCTTCGTTAATTCATCAGTGCCCTTGGTAACGATGAAGCAGTCGTCGACGTATCTGCAGTACAGTGCGGGGTGGTGGTCCTGCAGCACTTTGTTTTCTATGTGACACATGTAAAAATTGGCAAAAGTTACTCCAAGAGGAGAACCCATGGCAATTCCGTCGACTTGCTGGTATAGCGAACCATTGA
>NW_013795272.1:0-583 GCF_000517525.1 Limulus polyphemus | reverse complement strand
AAACCACCATTACTGTATTCTTCTCTATCCCATTTTATCTGCTTTTAATTTTTAGTACGTGAAGTCTCTACCCTGGGTCATATTTAAACCAACTTCATGTGTAGTATATCTCTACTCCGAATCATGTTTACACCAACTTTGTGTGTAGTACATCTCTACTCTGGATCATGTTCTCACCAACTTTGTGTGTAGTATACATCTTTACTTTCAGTCATGTTTTCACCAACTTTGTGTGTAGTATATCTCTACTGTGAGTTATGTTTTCACCAACTTTGTGTGTAGTATATCTCTATTCTGAATTATGTTTTCACCAACTCTGTTTGTAGTATATGTTTACCCTGGGTAATGTTTACCCAAATTTTTGTATAGTACATCTCCACACCAACTTTGTTTGAAGTACATCTCTACCCTAAGTCATGTTTTCACCAACCTTGTGTGTAGTACATCTCTACTCTGGATCATGTTTTCACCAACCTTGTGTGTAGTACATCTCTACTCTGGATCATGTTCTCACCAACTTTGTGCATAGTATACATCTTTACTTTCAGTCATGTTTTCACCAACTTTGTGTGTAGTACATCTC
>NW_013795271.1:0-583 GCF_000517525.1 Limulus polyphemus | reverse complement strand
CCCCCAAATAAAATCAATATAAATTAAAAGGATGTCCCCAATTAAAACCAATATAAGTTAAAAGGATGTCCCCCCCAAATAAAACCAATATAAATTAAAAGAATGTCCCCCAAATAAAACCAATATAAATTAAGATTTTATTAAACAACTAGTTGTTGCAGTTTCTTAAAATATTAATATTTTCATTTACCCTTCTCACCACGAGCATCTTTTTCTGCACGTGTCACAAGTTGTTTTGTGAGTTACATTCAAAATTTAATTAAACTATTTTCTGTTCATGGTATACCAATAAGTATAGCATAAAAATGTAGCTAATAATCCTTATTTTGATAGTATATACGTTTAAAGTTCTTAATTTTATAAGGCAATATTTAAAAAATTCCTGAAATTCCCCTAGTGTGAGAGTTGACATTTTTTTCTCTAGGCATCTTCTCTTCTTTAATGTATTTACCAACCCTCTAACAAGTACGGAATTTAACGTAAATTACTCATTATAATGTCGTCATCACTCAGGCAAAGCATAATTTTTATAGCTTTCAATCTTATTTGGTTACAGAGCCATCAAATAGAAAATCAGACCCCC
>NW_013795270.1:0-581 GCF_000517525.1 Limulus polyphemus | reverse complement strand
CCACCACTGGTATCGAAACCCGGATTCTAGCGTTGTAAGTCCGCAGATATACCGCTGTGCTACTGGGGGGGGGGGGCTGGACAGATGACGAAATACTACTACTACTAGAATCGTTTACAAAAGACGGATAACTACACCATCGTCACACAGATAGTTAGTTAGTTACTCGTACCATTGACAGTCACTCGTAATATTTTTAAACACATGGATAGTTTCTCGTACCATTGTTAGTCACTTGTTATCATTGTTTCCTTTTTTCTAGACATATAGAACAAATTGTGGTTTCACAAACCAAAATAAAGAGTTAAATATATACAAATAACTTTTATTTGACAAATAATAAATGTCTGTAAAATGTCCATAAGGAAATTCATTACTTTGTGTATAATGATAAGAGATTTTTACGACGCAGTTCTGATAATACTGTTTGTTTGTTTGTTTTTTTGAATTTCGCGCAAAGCTACACGAGGGCTATCTGCGCTAGCCGTCCCTAATTTAGCAGTGTAAGACTAGAGGGAAGGCAGCTAGTCATCACCACCCACCGCCAACTCTTGGGCTACTCTTTTACCAACGAATAGTGG
>NW_013795269.1:0-1023 GCF_000517525.1 Limulus polyphemus | reverse complement strand
CGAATAGTGGGATTGACGGCTGAAAGGGCAAGCATGTTTGGTGTGACGGGATTCGAACCCACGACCCTCGGATTGCGAGTCGAGCACGCTAACCACCTGGCCATGCCGGGTCAAAGAGAAAGGAAACTGATATCTTATATTTACGAGAAAATATTTACTTTGTCGATAAGTTTATTATATTAATTGATATGTAAATATAAAGACACCATAAGTAGTTTTATTTTAGCCTAACTTACTGATTTGGGTAAAGTTTTTGCGGAATTCTTAAAAAAAGACGTCACTGGAGCTCCAAACACTTCATATACTGGAGCTCCAAACACTTTTAAAAAGTGCTTTAATTTAACCAAAAATAATTTCTGACGTGGAGATTATTATTTTGCTAAAAAAAAAAAATGCTAAAAAGCTAATTCTATCGTAACTCACCGAAACAAAACGTCAAAATACAACTAACCTAGATAAATAATTCGTTTCTGAGTTGTCGAGGTAATTCCTTTGGGTTTTTAGAATGATGACACCCAAACCTAGTTTGTTTGTTTCAAACTTTCGCTAAAAGCTACACATTGATTTCCAAAGATGGCCGTCCCTAATTTTGAACTCGTGGACCAGAAGGAAGGCGTTTACTCGACAGCACACACAGCCAGTATTTAAGCGTCTCGCTCGGGTCGCGAACCATGAATCATCGGATTCACAGTTCCAGCATGCCAATCACTGCGCTATGCCTTGCCCAATACATTTGGCATAAGTTTCACTCTATTTCTTCACCAAATACGGTATTCTTGGAAAAGCATCTCTTTTGTTAGACATTTATTCTGGTTGCAATCAATAAAAATATGCAATTGCGAAATAAGTTCAGCTTTTGTACAGACTGAAATAGGTACGATTTGTTTTGTTTGTTTTTGGAATTTCGCGCAAAGCTACACGAGGGCTATCTGCGCTAGCCGTCCCTAATTTAGCAGTGTAAGACTAGAGGGAAGGCAGCTAGTCATCACCACCCACCGCCAACTCTTGGGCTACTCTTTTACC
>NW_013795268.1:0-582 GCF_000517525.1 Limulus polyphemus | reverse complement strand
TTATGTCACATTAGTTCAATGAAGAAATACCTCACCTTTTGGTCAGTATTAAAATAGTAATCTTATGTCACATTAGTTCAATGGAGAAATACCTCACCTCTTGGTCAGTATTAAAATAGTAATCTTATGTCACATTAGTTCAATGGAGAAATACCTCACCTTTTGGTCAGTATTAAAATAGTAATCTTATGTCACATTAGTTCAATGGAGAAATACCTCACCTTTTGGTCAGTATTAAAATAGTAATCTTATGTCACATTAGTTCAATGGAGAAATACCTCACCTTTTAGTCAGTTTTAAAATAGTAATCTTATGTCACATTAGTTCAATGGAGAAATACCTCACCTTTTAGTCAGATTTAAAATAGTAATCTTATGTCACATTAGTTCAATGGAGAAATACCTCACCTTTTGGTCAGTATTAAAGTAGTAATCTTATGTCACATTAGTTCAATGGAGAAATACCTCACCTTTTGGTCAGTATTAAAATAGTAATCTTATGTCACATTAGTTCAATGGAGAAATACCTCACCTTTTGGTCAGTATTAAAGTAGTAATCTTATGTCACATTAGTTCAATGGAG
>NW_013795267.1:0-579 GCF_000517525.1 Limulus polyphemus | reverse complement strand
TATATATATATGGTAAATAAAAATTTTTGATTAAACACTTACAAGGACTTATCTATATATATATGGTAAAAAAAAACTTCTGTTAAAAATTCATATCGATATATATATATATATGATAAATAAAAACTTTTGTTTAAACATTCGCAACGATATACATATACAAAATAATAAAAACTTCTTATTAAATATTCTCAACGATATACATATACATGGTAAATAAAACTTCTGATTAAACAATCTCAACGATATACATATACAAAATAAATAAAACTTCTTATTAAATATTCTCAACGTTATACATATACATGGTAAATAAAACTTCTGATTAAATTTTCACAACGAGATATATATGGTAAATAAAAACTTCTGATTAAACATTCACATCGATATATATATACAAAATAAATAAAACTTCTGATTAAATATTCTCAACGTTGTACATATACATGGTAAATAAAACTTCTGATTAAAACTTCACAACGAGATGTATATGGTAAATAAAAACTTCTGATTAAACATTCACATCGATATATATATATGGTAAATAAAAATTTCTGATTAGAAGTTCACAACGATATA
>NW_013795266.1:0-619 GCF_000517525.1 Limulus polyphemus | reverse complement strand
AAAGCCTGGAGCTGTATGTGTATGCGTGGTATCATATATCATGGCCTGGGATCCATATGATGTCCTCCCCATTAATCCTCTGACCCTGGCATAGGGTTATGATTGTATGCACATACAGTAACCCGGGGTGAAGTTGGAAAGCATGGGTTCTGGAAGTCTCCCCAAACGTTGGTCCAGTGCTCCGGGGTACTTGTACCATCCTGGAGGAACCGTTCCAGCTTCACTGGCCTCCAAATTAATCCAAAAATAGATTATGTTTACTTTCAGCTGTGGTATCTATGTTAGGAAAAATGAAGAAAAAATACTTGGAAGTTCAGTTATCTCTCAATAGATGGAGAGAAAAATTAAGAAAAAATACTTGGAAGTTCAGTTATCTCTCAATAAATGAAGAAAAACTTAAGAAAAATACTTGGAAGTTTAATTATCTCTCAATAAATGGAGAAAAATTAAGAAAAAAATGCTTGGAAGTTTAATTATCTCTCAATAGATGGAGAAAAATTAAGAAAAAAATGCTTGGAAGTTCAGTTATCTCTCAATAGATGGAGAAACAAATAATAAGGAAAAATACTTGGAAGTTCAGTTATCTCTCAATAGATGGAGAAAAAATACTTGGAGGTTC
>NW_013795265.1:0-579 GCF_000517525.1 Limulus polyphemus | reverse complement strand
ATACTGTGATATTGTCAATAAGAAGACACAAGATTTAACGATACTGTGTACTGTCAATAAGAATACACAAATTTTAAGTAATACTGTGTCCTGTCAATAAGAAGATAAAGGATTTATCAATACTGTGTACTGTCAATAAGAAGATAAAGGATTTATCAATACTGTGTACTGTCAATAAAAAGACAAAAGATTTAACGATTGTGTACTGTCAATAAGAAGACACAAGATTTAACAATACTGTGTACTATCAATAAGAAGACAAAAGATTTAACGATACTGTGTACTGTCAATAAGAAGACACAATATTTAAAAATACTGTGTACTCTCAATAAGAAGACACAAGATTTAACAATACAGTTTACTCTCAATAAGAATACACAAGATTTAATAATACAATGTACTATCAAAAAGAAGACAATATTTAACGATACTGTGTCCTGTCAATAAGAAGATACAGGATTTAACGATACTGTGTACTGTCAATAAGAAGACACAAGATTTAACAATAATGTACTATCAATAAGAAGACACAAGATTTAATGATACTGTGTACTGTCAATAAGAAGACACAAGATTTAA
>NW_013795264.1:0-583 GCF_000517525.1 Limulus polyphemus | reverse complement strand
TTGTTCATTTGTTTCTTTGTTTGAAGTGAAGCGCAAAGCGACACAATGGGCTATTTGTGCTCTGCAGCTATCGAAACCCGGTTTTTAGCGCTGTAAGTCCGCAGACATACCGCTGTGCCACTGGAGGGGAGCGGGGTGAATTTTTGTTCAATAAAAATCTTTCAAATGCGACTGTAGCCTTCCCCCCCCCAAAAAAAAAACTTTGTCTTCAAAATAAGGGTGAGGTAATATAATTGATAATTACATTTTAGAAATGTACAGTTTAATTAAGAACAAAAATTGTTTTCAACTGATATACGTCACTACATATTTACAATTTTGTAAATATTTAAGTACATTGTAATTACGTAGGAACAGTGTGTTATAACTGAGTTTTATTGTAATAATAATTTCCCGTAAACATTAAATATATTGTAAATATATAGATAGCAACTTTAATCAAAGGTTTCCGTAAATATACACTGAGTGGTCACAAGTAAATAGACACCTAATTTTTCGTCATTTAACTGATTTATGCTAACTAATTTGTGTTCACAGAGCACTATATAAATGAAAATGGTCCGCACACTAATTATATTGTGCT
>NW_013795263.1:0-575 GCF_000517525.1 Limulus polyphemus | reverse complement strand
ATTGAGATTTCAAGATACGAATTTTCCTTGTTATAAAAATCTTAAATAAACTTATATAAACCTGGATCTTTTCTGTTTCCTGCACCGCGTTCAGGTCAGTTTATGTGAGGTTAGATCAAGTTAGACTAATTAATAAATAATTAAATGTTTATTTAAATAAAAAAATTAATGTCTTTAGAAAAATTCTTTAAAAAAATGAAAATATTTCTTCCACTTTAAAAATCAATTCTCCAAATTTTAATTTACATTTCGGAAATCTGCAGCAAATTCAAAGTACTTCGAATATAGTTAAGAGACGTACCAAGCGACATAACAAGTTCGTCAGGCATCGTAGGCATGAAAATGATGATCTCTTCAAGCAAATATTTAAGAATATTTCTGAATTTTCACATTGAATTTGTTACACTGTCACTAGATACTTTGTATTGTCTTGAAGTTTTACAATTCTTTTAAATACATAGGTATATATGTAATGATAAAAGTACTTCCTTTGTTTCGTAAGCAAAATATAAAATTTATTTCATTTCTCCAAATTTTAATTTATATTTCTGAAATCACCATTAAAAACTACATTC
>NW_013795262.1:0-580 GCF_000517525.1 Limulus polyphemus | reverse complement strand
GCTCTGTGCGTGTTTACCACAAAAACTAATACATCATTCGTTTTGTTTTAGGCTTATCTATGTGTATTACTTCTTAGAAGAGAAAATGTTTAAGCGTTTCCTGAGTATATCCTAAGATACCATATATATATATACATATTATTATCGATATTGATGTTTTAAATGTGTTCATCCTTGACTTTCGTCGACTTTTGCGGAATTTGATTTTCAAACGGGAGAGACAAAATACTCATGTTTTAAAAGCAAATGTTTCCATTATTTTAATAGCAAAAATATCGAGATCATCTTTTCACCTTTCTTTTCGACATTACAAAACAGTTCACACATGTTACGCTAGTCCTTGATATTATTTATCAGTGTGTCATATTATCAGTTTTATGGTCAAGTTAGTATATATCAGAAAAAGAATAGATAGATAAATAAATAGATAAAGCGAGGTAAAAATGACAGATAACAGTAATTTTTCCGAGTCAATTTGTTAAACAACGTTACATGCCTGATAAGAGCTGTAACGGTAGATTTTGTGTTTATTTTGTAGTTTTTGTACTGCAATTTTAAGTTTAGCCTATCTTTGAAGAAA
>NW_013795261.1:0-579 GCF_000517525.1 Limulus polyphemus | reverse complement strand
TGAGTGAATTGTTGTGAACTATAGTATGTGCAACTGTGAAAATTAAGTGTATTGCAAAGTTGTATTGAGGAAGAATAAACAAGTTTTATTTAAGAAAGGACTTGTATTGTAGAAAAATTAACAAACAAACATACAGAGACGTAACAAATTGGTGTCAGGAGTGGGATAGAAAAAAAAAGAAGATGGAAACGAGAAGCAGAATATCAAACTACAGCTTAGCAAATTTGATGGCAGCAATACAAGAACAGCAAAAGAAACAAGAGGAATGAGAAGAGAAACAAGAAGAGAAATTACAGTAGTTCTTGGAGGAAAAAGAAAAGAAACAAGAAGAGAAATTACAGCAGTTCTTGGAGGAAAAAGAAAAGAAACATGAAGAACGAGAAGAGAAATTACAGCAGTGGTTGGAGGAAAAAGAAAGGAAACAAGAAGAGAGACAACAGCAGTAGCAAGAAAACCTGCAACAGTAGCAGCTCGAACAGCAAAAATAAACAAGAGAGACTACAGCAGTGGATGGAGAAGAAAGAAAATAAACAAGAAGAGAGATTACAGCAGTGGCAACTGGAACAAGAGAGGAAACAG
>NW_013795260.1:0-578 GCF_000517525.1 Limulus polyphemus | reverse complement strand
AGCCCTGTGACAAAGCACTATTGGGCAGAATGGAACCAGTTAAAGCTTGAAGATGGTATTCTTCTCCAGAGATGGGAAACAACAGATGGGAAATTGACGACTTGGCAAACGGTTATACCGAGAAAGTTACGGGAAGTTGTGCTGCGTCAATCCTATGATACTTTAACAGGAGGACATATCGGAATTAAGAAGACATTGAGTCACCTAAGACAAAGATTTTACTGGATAGGTATGAGGCGAGATGTGGAATAATGGTGCAGAACACGCAGTACATGTAGTGCTAAAAGGGGACCCAAGCATCAGGGAGGCCTTCTTTATGAAGAGTTGCCTGTGAATATGTCAGAGTTTGTGGAAGTGTTATCTGAAAGGATGGATGATATTCACCATCAAGTGCATTCAAACTTGAAAACGTCTGCTGATTCGATGAAGTTAATTTATGATAAGAGATCTACTGAAGTCAGCTTTGAACCAGGAGACAAGGTATGGTTGTATAATCCCAGGAAGAACAAAGGGAAGTCTCCTAAGTTGTCTTCTCCATGGAAAGGCCCATATGACATAGTGGATCGTCTCTCAGACGT
>NW_013795259.1:0-582 GCF_000517525.1 Limulus polyphemus | reverse complement strand
CCAATCACACACTGCTTTCACCTTGTCAGGATCAATCCACACACCATGCTCACTTATAATGTGTCTCAAGTAAAGCTCCTCTTTCTGGAACAAGTGGCATTTCTTGGGATGGAGTTTGAGGTTTGCTGCCTTCAAACGCTTGGATACTTCCTCATCGAATGTTGTTGCAAACAAAATGACATCATCCAGGTCCATTAAGGCTATCCTCCATTGTAAGCCTTCCAGTACTCTTTCCATCAGCCTCTCAAATGTTGCTGGAGCATTATTAAGCCCGAATGGCATCACACAGTATTGCCAGAGACTTTGGCCATAACTAAATGCAGTCTTAGGTTTATATGCTTCAGCCATTTTCACTTGATGGAAACCCAACTTTAAGTCCAGAGTTGAAAACCACCTGGCTCCACTTCGGGCATCAAGAGTACCATCAATTCATGGTAGTGGGTATGAGTCCTTTTTGGTTATACTGTTAAGAGCTCTGAAGTCCATACAGCAACGTTGGGTCCCATCCTGCTTCTGGACTAACACGACGGTAGCTGACCAGGGACTATCTGATTTCTCGATTATCTCTCGATTAAATAGGCC
>NW_013795258.1:0-582 GCF_000517525.1 Limulus polyphemus | reverse complement strand
TTTCTACATAGTTGTCCATAACACCCGGTGTATTTAATACATAGTTGTTCTTATAACACCTTCTGTATTTATTACACAGTTTTTCATAACACCACGTGTAATTATTACATTATTATCAAAAGTACCCTCTATATTTCTACATAGTCGTCCATAACACCCTATATATTTCTACATAGTTGTCCATAAAACCCTCTATATTTCTACATAGTTGTCCATAATACCCTGTGTACTTATAGCATAGTTGTCAATAACATCTTGTATATTTATTACATAGTTGTCCATAACATCCTGTGTACTTATTACATAGTTGTCCATAAAACCCCCTATATTTCTACATAGTTGTTCATAACACCCTTTAAATTTCTACATAGTTGTCCATAACACCCTCTATATTTCTACATAGTTGTCCATAACACCCTGTGTATTTATTACATAGTTGTTTATAACACCCTCTATATTTCTACATAGTTGTCCATAACATCCTGTATATTTATTAAATAGTCGTTAATAACACCCTCTATATTTCTACATAGTTGTTCATAACACCACGTGTATCTATTACATTATTATCAAAAGAACCCT
>NW_013795257.1:0-582 GCF_000517525.1 Limulus polyphemus | reverse complement strand
GCTAATAATCCATATTTTAATAGCATATAAGTTTTAAGTTCTTAATTTTATAAGGTAACATTTTAAAAATTCCTGAATTTCCCCTAGTGTGACACACGTGACACATTTTATCTAGGCATTTTCTCTTCTCTATTTTATTCACCACCCATCCAATAAGTACAAAATTAAATGTAAATTACTCACTATAAAATCATCATTGCTTAGACAACCCATAATTTTTATAGCCTTCAATTTTGTTTGGTTACAGAGTTATCAAATAGAAAATCAGACCTCTCTTCCCACACCAACCTGTCACATCCTTTCTTTCAGGATTTGTTAATAGTTCTCTCTTACATTTAATACTATATACCAATAGAAAGCCAAGGTTTTCATCTATCTATCTATTAAGTTTGTTTTCTAAATGGAGAATTGTCAGTTTCTCTATTAGTACAAGCTTCGTTCCCACGGGAAAGATAACGACTGGCTTGGATGAACTTATAACGACTTTTGTTGCATAGTTAGAAAGCCAGAAAAATTGTGACAGTTAGAGAAAATTTAGTGCGTTACTACCATTAGTATAAAAAATGAGTGGATAAGTATTTT
>NW_013795256.1:0-1669 GCF_000517525.1 Limulus polyphemus | reverse complement strand
CAGACACCTGTCTGAAATAGGATTCGGTAAAGTCGAGAATTATTAAAGAAACAGTAGTACTGAAAATTATCTGGTGAAGAACGAAACGAGATAACAGTTTTTAAATAAACTTTAGACAAACAGACATGCGTTGGTTTAAATTCAAACTGTGAAGTTTAATAATAGATAAACTGACACTCAGCACATGGTCCGTGAAATTCTTCACTGTCATTGGATCACAGCTTCCACAATACTAGAACTGATCCTGTAGATCCTCCGGAGGATCCAATCAACCGTGAAGTTCTTCTCCTTAAGGTAACGATCCTGAGGATGGTTTTTTCGAGTTTAGGTGTATGATTTTTCCCGCGAAGATTCTCGAGATAACGTTTTCCAGTCCTACCATCGACCATACGCTCATTGATAAATTTGATTTTGAATAAAATGATAATCCATAAACATGTAAAGCAAGTCACCATTAACAATTATATGAACAAGTTATGAATCAAAAATACCTTACTCAATACCTGATATTAATTAAATAGTAATGACGTCATCTTTCACCAATAAAGCTTTCAAAAACATCATTTTCATTTAACAACAGTTACAACTTTATGTAAAGAACTTTAGACATCAACATCTTCAGGTAATGAAACGTTTAAAACCGATATAGAATATAGAAAAGTTAATATAAGATTTTGGATGTTGTATATAACAAGAGGAAATTCTCAACAGCCGCGGCACTTGAAATTATTTTAGACAGGATTAGAATAAATTAATCTCTGAGACCTTAGGCATGGTCAAATACATCAATCGAAAGAGTTTGACTTCCTGAGTCCAAAACTGTACTTAGATCATAAATTGGTCAAGAGATGACGGAGTTATGAACTCAAAGTTTATACTTAAAAAACAACAATTCAGAGCCACTCAGCCGCGGCTGAAAATAATAATATTATAATACATAAGTTATTTTGGATTCCTAAATCACCTCACAAATACAGGTGCACAATCGGTGTTTAAAAAGTTAGGACTAAGGATTTATTGGTTCTGCTCGATAAAGGTTTCAAATTCGTTAAAAAAAACATGTAAGAAGCACTGTATATTAGAGACATCATTTCAATGAAATAACACCAACAAAGTTGTTTCAGAATATATAAAAAAGTCTTTGCATTTCACTTTTTCTATTCATTTTTGAAGGAAACTTCGGTCGACTTCTACATGATTATACTATATCATACAAAGTCTGGGTGAGCAAATCTTGCCCCATAGAGAATTGAAATAGATATAGTTGATCAATTTCCAACTTTAAAACAAACGTTCAGCGAACAAGTTATAAGTTTTCTTTTTCTAATCAAAGCATTTTAAATACATTACTTAAGCTACAATGATATTAAATACACAGTTAAATTTCTTCCACATTTCAGCTTCTTGAAGACAAATTTAAAAAAAAAACTCGGTTTAATTTTTCACAGACGAAATTCATCTACAGTATATCGAACACCAACTTTATTCGTCTGTGTGGTAACTTCAACATTATACTTATTACAACTAAGTAGAAAACCCGAACTGTTTCAAAATTATCATTATTAAACCTTTCGTCTTTCCTCCAGTGTGTCAGTGGTATATCTACGACTTACAACACTAAAATACGAGGTTGAATTCCCCGTGGTGGATAAAGCGTAGATAACCTATT
>NW_013795255.1:0-582 GCF_000517525.1 Limulus polyphemus | reverse complement strand
CACCTTTATTAAAACACATAAACCTGTCCTTTGCCGCCAAAAAGAATTCCTATACAATCTACACATCCTTCAATAGGTCTGTGATATTTCCTGATTGGCTTAAGGCTATGCCAATCAGTGATTGCCTTACCGGCCTACGTTGATCTGACTCATTTCAAAAGCTGTACTATTTCCTATAGATTATTTTCCAGACGGTTCTGCTATGATTAGTGTCTGGCGAAAAGCTTCAGCTGATATTTCCTTTGCAACATCTCAACCAACAATTGGTCCAGTTATCAACGCTAGTTTCAAGTTTTGAACAACTCTACTTTTAAGATCTACATATCTACATGTGCCGATGTTTTCGTTTATCAACGTTATATTTTAAGATCTATGGAAGAACTCAGCTAACACATGTTTACGCATATAAAAGCTAAATCAAAATTATAAATAAGAATAAATATACGGCTGCAGTCACTTATATATGTTATCACGTGGGTCAGTTATATAAACAACACAGTTTAACACGTAATCACTTTTATAGGTTATCACGTGGGTCAATTATATCAACAACACAGTTTAACATGCAGTCACTTATATGGG
>NW_013795254.1:0-576 GCF_000517525.1 Limulus polyphemus | reverse complement strand
ATCTTTAGTGCTTAATTACAAACAAACTAATCGGGGGAGGATTTGGTCGCCTTCGAAAAAATCTTGAATTAATTCTTTTTTGTTCTAACGCTATTTAGTTTGAGCTTAATTTGGTGCTCAGTTTCCCGTTAACGGCTTGTAGCGCTGCATAGATGTAGCGTGAATGAGCGATAAACGGGCATTTACATTACTTTTTTAAAATTATTTTTGTGTGAGTTTCAGTTAATGTGATTTTGTGGCCATACAGGTTCTTGTATTTGTTTTTATTGCAAATTTATTAAGATTATCTGCCACCATATCTAATTTTGATCAACTGACCAGAGGGAAGGCAGTCTACTGCCCATTATTGTTATGAAGGAATCGCTCTCTTGTACGTCTATACTTTATTGAGGTGGGTAATAAATGTGGTAAACGTTGGACTATAAGTGAAAGGAAATATACACAATGTATTTTTGTTTGATTCGTGAACTGTATCAATAGTACAAATATTATTACAGACTATGCAACACTAAGCGATGTTTCCCGTTTGGTTGTTTTGTCAGGAATCCCTCTCCACCGATCTCATTGGAGATTCGG
>NW_013795253.1:0-582 GCF_000517525.1 Limulus polyphemus | reverse complement strand
CAAAACAATCTAAACTAAACTACAATTACAGTTGACCGTTTAACAGTGCAAACCCAGTCACATTTTATATTTAGAAGTCAGCAGTTTCATTAGTATTTCAGTCAATTTTCTTTAATTACATATTTGTTTACAAGCGGAAAATATTTTAACCATATATTATGTTCATTACAATTGTTAGTTTAAGATTTACTACAGCTTTCTCTTGATTGTATTTGTATTCAGAATACATAACAGTTGAATTTAGAGAAGGGAGTACAATACATTCATCGTTTCCAATGATTTTTTTTTTCAATTTAGATCAACAGTTCTATGAAATACAATTCATATCATGAGAACCTAAATGTTGTGAGGTCACATTATTGTATACAATAGAAAAAAATGAACCACATTTATATTTCATCTATAAAACAAGAACGATAAGCGGGCTGTACATATTCTTAATTTTTACATTTATTATTATTGTTTAATTTAATACGAAGAAACTTATTAGGAGATAGAAATGAAAACTGAAACAGTTCACTTTTTGTACAGTTTTGCATAATCAAAGATTTAGTTTAAAATGAGAAGAGACCTAAAAAAATC
>NW_013795252.1:0-582 GCF_000517525.1 Limulus polyphemus | reverse complement strand
CTCAGGGACCACACGAATAACTACATTGCCGAAACGGAGCTCAGGATCAGAGTGGAGACCCCGTTGGTGGCAAAAATGCATGCAAACGGTTTTGGAAAAAGAAAATTTAAAACCGTTTGCAGTGGTCCATGTCAACAACCGATTGAGGGCAGTCTGAAGCTGCCGCTCAATAAACCTCATGTTCGACAACTGACACTAGATGTGGAAGTCATCAACATAAAGCCCATTTGCAACAGTCGGAGAAATATTATTAGTGATAGCATTAATCTTAACATTAAAAGTGTGACACTCAAGACACAGCCCTGAGGGGCTCCAATATCTTGTGGAAAGGAACGGGAAAGAGTTGAACCCACACGGACTTGGAATCGCCTGTTCAGTAAAAAAGTTTTAATAAAAATGGGTAGATGGCCACACAACCCATAGGAGTGGAGGTCCTGCAAAATTCCATACCTCCATGTGGTGTCATAAGCCTTCTCTAGATCGAAGAACACAGAAACAAGGTGTTCTCTTTTGAGAAAGGCTTTCCTGATCGACGTTTCAAGTCGAATCAGATGTCCCATGGTGAAGCGCTGTCGACGGAAC
>NW_013795251.1:0-805 GCF_000517525.1 Limulus polyphemus | reverse complement strand
TCCTTCTATAAACTCCAGCGTCACATGAATTCCGCTGTCGTAACAATAGTATTTGTGGCATGTTTATATCAATTTTAATTCCTCATATAGTATCCTAAATTGATTTAGGTGTGTGAACAATATTATGAAATTGTGCCAAATTTATTATTCAGTATTATACAGTTGGCTAGCTGTTTAATTATCATATTATAGATTTCTTTTCATTTTATCAAAGGTAAAATTGAAAATATGATCTGTGACATTGATGCCTAATATATTTTTTGTAATCCACAGAAGACAGTAAGACGAATCAAAGAATGTATTAGGCCTTAACTTCACAGTTAATATATTCAATTTTACCTTTAGTTTGTTTGTTTGTTTTTAATTTCGCGCAAAGCTACACGAGGGCTATCTGTGCTAGCCTTCCATCATTTAGCAGTGTAAGACTAGAGGGAAGGCAGCTAGTCATCACCACCCCCCGCCAACTCTTGGGCTACTTTTACCAACGAATAATGGAATTGGCCGCACTTTATAATGCTCCCATGGCTGAAAGGGCGAGCATGTTTGGTGTGATGGGGATTCGAACACGCGACCGTCAGATTGAACTCCTTTTTCAAGCAGGTTTCAAGCAGGCTAAGGATGAGTATAATTAATTTACTTGTCATTAGATACTGGTATTAGATTTAATATATTTTTTTTAACACTTGATACTAAATCTAGTTTCTTAAGGATTGTCAAAAATGAGAAGAGTGAACACTAATAGTATTCCAGCCTCACTATGTTAGCCTACCGATGAATGCGTTTCGCTGAATTCAGCATTCATCAG
>NW_013795250.1:0-581 GCF_000517525.1 Limulus polyphemus | reverse complement strand
AACTTTAGCGATACAAGTCCCCTCTTAAATAAAACTAGTTTATTCTTCCTCAGTACAACTTTGCAATACACTTAATTTCTACAGTCACTTTAACTTAAACACACGCTATAATTCACAATGATTTCCAACTTTACTTACGGCTTGACTCGATTATCTGTCTCTATCTCCCTGTCTGCTATTCAATTATCTATGCCATCACTTCTCGCCGGTCTTATATATACGAAACAGAGGGCGTCTGGCAAACGCTCGAGCCTTCTCGATCGTCCGAGATACTCATTACGTGTTACCAGCGTCACGTGACTTCCGCTGTCGTAACACTATAAAATGTCGTAAAAATACGTGTACATTTTTAAATATTACATTGTAACTGCTTTATGGCTTTCGCCCTCAGCGGAAAAAAAATCATTATGGTTTCTGGTCATATTTATTAAATATGTTAAATATTACTTAATTGAACAGCTTCTGTTAATAAAATTATCATAAAAAAACAAGTTCATTAGGAATGTTAATGATTATAAGTATTCGATGACGAGGAACCCACTTTGAGACTAATAATGGCTGGAGACGGCTTAAATGGGTAA
>NW_013795249.1:0-582 GCF_000517525.1 Limulus polyphemus | reverse complement strand
GTGTGGTGATGGATTATTTCACCAAGTGGCCTGAGTCATGTGCATTACCAAATCTGGAAGCTACAACTGTACCTTCGGCTATTAGTGATTTCTTCTTCAGATTTGGTATGCCATATGAACTGCATTCAGATCAAGGCCATAACTTCGAATCAGCTGTGTTCCAAGAATGCTGCAAGTTATTTGGCATATGAAAGACCAGAACAACGCCACTTCACCCACAGCAGAGCATGAGGCCACTGGATACACTCCAGCAAAGTTGATGTTTGGTTGGGAACTTTGGTTGCCAGTGGATCGGATAACAGGATGCCAATCTTACAAAGAGTTGCCTGAAAATGTGTCAGAGTTTGTGAAAGTGTTATCGAAAAGGATGGATAATATTCACCATCAAGTGCATTTAAACTTGAAAACGTCTGCTGATTCGATGAAGTTATATTATGATAAGAGATCTACTGAAGTTAGCTTTATACCAGGAGACAAAGTGTGGTTGTATAATCCCATGAAGATCAAAGGGAAGTCTCCTAATTGTCATCTCCATGGGAAAGCCCATATGACATAGTGGATCGTCTCTCAGACGTGACTTTC
>NW_013795248.1:0-582 GCF_000517525.1 Limulus polyphemus | reverse complement strand
GATACTAGTCACGTGACCTCCGCTGACGCAACAATAGTATAAACAATGGTGACATTAATTAAATATTTGCATTCTGCATAAAATCTGTGTTCTGTGTTAATCAAATCAATAGGTAGAATAATTTATTTAGAGTGATTGATTTGTATTTATTATTGTAAACATTTTACTTGTGGCCAGAACTGTAGTGTTAGAGTCAATCTATCTGTTATAAATATGTGCTTTTGCATTGTAGTGTCACTTCGTTTTTCGTGATCCTATAAGCCTCAGCAGTTTCTCTAAAGTGACTAGGCCTATATGGGCAAAATTAGAAATCTTAAGCGATCATTTAAAATATCTCATTTACACACTTATGACACACTTCATCTTCTTGGTGATTTAGTATCCACTCCCTTGTTTACATAAGTGTTTCTGCACTTCTTTTGTGAAGTTTAATGCAGTTGTAAGTTCAACAGCACTCAGTGGAATAAGGCTTTAATATTGTTGCGTCAGCGAGTCACATGACCACGTGACGCAACGTTTCTAGAATTATCATGTACTTTGTCGAATGTTCAAGGTCTTACTAGAAATAGGTTACGCTGGTAT
>NW_013795247.1:0-582 GCF_000517525.1 Limulus polyphemus | reverse complement strand
CAAACGGAGACGTAACAATACTATAAACTCTACCATTCGTTGTTTATGTTCAAGAATTAAAGAGCATGCGCAAAGTACTTCATTTAATCGGTCAGCCATTCATCGCCATTGTTTACAAGACTGTGACTTTATTCCTATCACCCAAGATTTCATAATGGAAAGTGTATGGATTGAAGAAATGTTAAGAATGAAATAAAGTTTGTGCATTCACAAGTTACGTCCAGAACTGAATATCGGTCAGTCTGATTCGTTTTTACTTTTGATGTTCTATCTCATATTTAAATTGCAATTGAACATGACCAATAATGGTTGGATAACTATGATTTCTCATCTCTTTCCATACCTAAATTGTTTACCTTCCTATTTTGTTCTCACCAGCTAATATTTTTTTACTATCCTGTATTGCTAAACCAAGCTCACTTGGGCTTCGGATTTTCGTAACCACTTCCCTCACAACCAACATCGATTTTGGTATGTCAGAAATACTATTACTTGACTGACTAAATACTAACTTAGGGTCGCGGGTTCGAATCCCCGTCACACCAAACATGCTCGCCCTTTCAGCCGTGGGGGCGTTATAAT
>NW_013795246.1:0-1968 GCF_000517525.1 Limulus polyphemus | reverse complement strand
ATCTAACGATACTGTGTACCCGTGTGTCTTTTTATTGACATCTATTGTTAAACTGTGTACTGTCAATAAGAATGTCCAAGATTTAACAATACAGTATCGTTAAATCTTGTGTTTTCTTATTGACAGTACACAGTAATGTTAAATCCTGTGTGTTGTTTTTGATAATACACAGTATTGTTATATCTTGTGTCTTCTTATTGACATTACACAGTATTGTTAAATCTTGTGTCTTCTTATTGACAGTACACAGTATTGTTAAATCTTGTGTCTTCTTATTGACAGTACACAGTGTCTTCTTATTGACAGTACACACTATTGTTAAATATTATGGCTTGTTATTGATAGTACGTTATTGATAGTACACAGTATCGTTAAATCTTGTTAAATCTTGTGGCTTGAAACTATGTACTGAAAATAAGAAAATAAAATATTTAACAATAGTGTGTACTGTCAATAAGAAGACACAAGATTTAACGATACTGTGTATTATCGATAACAAATCATAAGATTTAACAATAGTGTGTACTGTCAATAAGAAGACACAAGATTTAACGATACTGTGTACTATCAATAACAAGCCAAAAGATTTAACGATACTGTTTACTATCAATAACAGGCCACAAGATTTAACTAAACTGTGTACTGTCAATAAGAATACACAAGATTTAACAATACTGTGTACTGTCAATAAGAAGACACAAGATTTAACAATACTGTGTACTGTCAATAAGAAGACACAAGATTTAACAATACTATGTACTATCAAAAAGAAGACAAGATTTAACGATACTGTGTACTATCAATAACAGGCCACAAGATTTAACGAAACTGTGTACTGTCAATAAGAAGACACAAGATTTAACGATACTGTGTACTATCAATAACAAGCCATAAGATTTAACGATACTTAGTACTATCAATAACAGGCCACAAGATTTAACGAAACTGTGTACTGTCAATAACAAGACACAAGATTTAACAATACTGTGTATTGTCAATAAGAAGACACAAGATTTAACAATACTGTGTACTGTCAATAAGAAGACACAAGATTTATCAATACTATGTACTATCAAATCTTGTCTTCTTTTTAGTATTGTCAAATCTTATGTCTTCTTATTGACAGTACAGAGTATTGTTAAATCTCGTGTTTTCTTATTGACAGTAAACAGTATTTTTAAATCTTGTGTCTTCTTATTGACAGTACACATAATCGTTAAATCTTGTGGCTTGTTATTGATAGTACACAGTATCGTTAAATCTTATAGCATGTTATTGAGAGTACACAGTATCGTTAAATCATGTGTCTTCCTATTGACAGTACAAAGCATTGTTAAAACTTGTGTTTTTTTATTGACAGTACACAGTATCGTTAAATCTTGTGGATTGTTAGTGATAGTACACAGTATCGTTAAATCTTTTGTCTTCTTATCGACAGTGAACAGTATTGTTAAATTCTGTGTCTTCTTATTGAGAGTAAACAGTATCGTTAAATCATGTGTCTTCTTATTGACAGTACACATCATTGTTAAAACTTGTGTCTTCTTATTGACAGTACACAGTATCGTTAAATCTTGTGGCTTGTTAGTTATAGTACACAGTATTGTTGTCTTCTTATTGACAGTACACAGTAATGTTAAATCTTGTGTCTTCTTATTGACAGTACACATTATTGTTAAATATTTTGTCTTCTTTTTGATAGTACAACAAGATTTAACAATACTGTGTACTGTCAATAAGAAGACACATGATTTAACGATACTGTGTACTGTCAATAAGAAAATACAAGATTTAACGATAATGTGTACTATCAATAACAAGCCATAAGATTTAACGATACTGTGTACTATCAATAACAAGCCACAAGATTTAACGAAACTGTGTACTGTCAATAAGAAGACAAAATATTTAACAATACTGTGTACTGTCGATAAGAAGACACAAGATTTAACGATACTGTGTACTATC
>NW_013795245.1:0-583 GCF_000517525.1 Limulus polyphemus | reverse complement strand
TATTACCATAAGGATAATTACAATGAGCTTATATTACTAGGCAGTAGTAGTACATCATCAGCTCTGCCACCAACTGCTCTAATATAAATGACCAGTCTTTGGTTCTGGGTCTGAGGTTGAAGTGCAGTCAGAGAGTAACAATGATGCACATTGGTGTATTGGAAATGCCCTTCTTAGTGATACTGATTCAGAGACAGAAGAATGTTTTGGCTTTTAAAGTGTGTACCATCCAGGTCACTCCAACTTACTGTGGTGTTTAACAGGCCTTTTTAATGTTATTATTTTACAGGTTTTATGAGAATAAAACAGGAGAACAAATTAATGTTATCTCATGTCTTCTGTGACTATTTAGAGTAGCAGAATCATAAATATTAAAATCTGTGTGACAAATGCTGTCTGTGTCAGGCACTGGAGAGAATATTCAAGCTTGTGCTAATAAAATATTTCCATTGTAAAATCTTAATTTTAATTAAGAAAATGGCAGAAAAAATCATTCAGCTAGACCAGTGATTCTCAACCAGGGGTAAATTTACCCCTTGGGGGTAAAACATTACATGGCAGGGGGTAAATAATTGATGTACCT
>NW_013795244.1:0-580 GCF_000517525.1 Limulus polyphemus | reverse complement strand
TCTAGAGATGACTAGGAGTGGATCGTTGGTTTTTTCTCTAGTGGTGACCAGTACTCTATTGATGGTATTGTCTCTAGAGGTGTCCAGGACTCGAGTGTTGCTATTAAGTTGACACTAAAGGTGACTGGGACTCGATTGTTGGTATTGTCTTTAGAGGTGACTAGGAATCGAGTGTTGCTATTAAGTTGTCACTAACGGTGACTGGGACTCGATTATTGGTATTGTTTCTAGAAGTGACTAAGACTCGATTATTGGTAGTGTCTGTAGAGGTGACTATGACTCGAGTGCTGCTATTAAGTTGTCACTCGAGGTGACTATTACTCGATTGTTGGTATTGTCTAGAGGTGGCTAAGACTCTATTGTAGGGTTGACTACGACTCGAGTGCTGGTATTAAGTTGTATCTAGAGGTGACTAGGACTGGAGTTTTGCTACTAAGTTGTCACTAAAGGTGACTAGAACTCGAGTTCTTCTATTAAGTTGTCACTAGAAGTGACTAGGACTCGATTGTTGGTATTGTCTCTAGAGGTGACTAGGACTCGATTGTTGGTATTGTCTCTAGAGGTGACTAGTACTCGAGTG
>NW_013795243.1:0-708 GCF_000517525.1 Limulus polyphemus | reverse complement strand
ATCCTGCATGGTAGAGGGGTGTGCTTGCTTCACTTGTATCTTAAGTTCTGGACTGTCCAAGGCATCTACGAACTGATCCCCCAGCAACAGCTTGAGTACATCGGGTGGTGCAGTTGGGTAGGCCTTGCGTGCCATTCTTTCCAAGTCCTGTGCCAACTCTTGCAGGCTCTCCCCTTTAGCACGGACTCTCGTCCTGAACCTGGTCCTGTAGACTTCTGACTGGTTTTGGGTTCCGTACCTGAGTTCCAGAGCCTCTACCAGTGTTCTGTAGTTGTGTCTGTCGGCTGCTGTCAACTGTCCAAGTATTTCCAGTGGTTGTCCCTTCAAGCTCGTTGCCAGATATACAGCTTTCTGTTCCTCTGTCCATCCATTCATCTCTGCCAGTAGCTCGAATTGTGCTCTATATGCTTCCCACGGTGCCTTCCCATCGAATTCCTGGGGCTTCCTTCGCACTGGATCACTCCTATTATTGACATTCATATCTGGGATGTGACTTCTAACGGGACTGAATATGTCTGCATTAGGGTTTAGCTGCGGGCTCTGTAAGGGGCTTGCCATTGTCTGGGGCTGATTAAGTCGATAGGTCAATGTATCCTCCTTGTGTAACACACAACAAATCGTTCTTTAACGACAAATGGAAAACATCAGTAAATTTAAAAGCGAATTAGATAACTTCTTGCCACTGTTGTTGACTTTCCTGCAACTGTT
>NW_013795242.1:0-778 GCF_000517525.1 Limulus polyphemus | reverse complement strand
TTATAACAGTCGACAAAATATAGTAGAAAACTGACTAAAACGACACATATCAATGTCAACAAAATCTAGTGGAAGGAAAACTAAAAGACCTTTATAAAAGTCGACAAAATATAGTTTAAGAAGGATTAAAAATACCATTATGAAAGTCATTAAAATATAGTGTAAGAAAGACTAAAAATACCGCTATCAAAGTCAAAAATAACTAGTCTAAAAAGGCCTAAAAAGTCAGTTATGAAAGTCGACAATATCGAGTGGAAGAAAACTAAAAACACTTTTTCGAAGTCAACAAAATCTAGTGGAAAACGGACTAAAAGAAACCTTATCAATGTCAACAAAATCTGGAGGAAGGAAGACTAAAAGACCGTTATAACAGTCGACAAAATATAGTGGAAAACTGACTAAAACGACCCATATCAATGTCAACATAATCTAGTGGTAGGAAGATTAAAAGACCGATATAACAGTCGATAAAATATAGTTTAAGAGGGATTAAAAATACCATTATGAACGTTATTAAAATATAGCGTTAGAAACACTAAAAATACCTCTATCAAAGTCAAAAATATCTAGTCTAAGAAGGCCTTTTCATAACTGACTTTTTGGGTCCTTTTAGTCAGTTTTCCACTAGATTTTGTTGACTTAGAAAACATGTTTTTAGTTTTCTTCCACTCGATTTGGTCGACTTGACATTGATAACAAAATCTAGTGGAAGGAATATATTTTGTCGACTGTTATATCGGTCTTTTAATCCCTTCTTAAACTTAAAAATACCATTATA
>NW_013795241.1:0-583 GCF_000517525.1 Limulus polyphemus | reverse complement strand
ATTTGTGAGCCAAGTGGTCATCGAATGGAAGTCTTGAACTAGTTGTCCAGGAATGATTGTTTACATCTGTATCATGTTTCAGGATTACTTAATGGTGACGAGTATTACAGCCGTTGAAATTCTAAAGGAGTTAAAATTAGACGGTGAGGCCAAATGATGTAGTAAGTAGAGATCAGGAAAGTTGTCACAGCAGGGTAATTGGAGAAGGGATTAAACTGCTCATGCAAATCTTTTCGGTGCTTCACTGTTCAAATACTTTTCGTGTTTGTACGCCACTGTGTCAGCTTCAAACAGCAGGACGTAATTGTCATAGATGCTCAATATGCCGTCTTGTACACATTAACACAGGAAACCACTTTAGCTGATGCTTTGTCAAGTCCCGCTGGTTTTACCAAAAAGCATGAATCTAATGTATCATTCTTGGTCTGAAATGTTACATATTCTCAGAATTGTTACCAATTATCTTCTAGACTACAATTGCTTGGTAACCTTGGTTACTGGTCACCTCTACAAATGACCTCTGTCTAAGGAAAAGTGTACATTTGAGTTACATGCAGCTAACAGTTTGACTATCAGAAGAACT
>NW_013795240.1:0-583 GCF_000517525.1 Limulus polyphemus | reverse complement strand
ATCATGTGCCATCTTCCTCAGGAAGGCTGGCTGTCACAAACCTCCACTTCTGTCTGTTCTGTGCTTTTGTCACCAGGTTTTCATATTTTGCTATCTCAGTCCACTGTTTAATATTTGTTATCTACTCTGTTCTTGGTCTTCCCCTGTATCTTTTCCCTTCTATTTGACCCTCTTGTAGGACTTTACACCCACATCTCAAATGGTTCCAGTTTGTTAATCAATGCTTGTGTCAAGGTCCATGTTCCACAGCCACATAACAGAGTTAACCCTATATAGCACTTCATACTATTAAAGGCACCTCTTGCCACCTCAATCCTCTTCATTATTTCAGCTTCACATTTTCCATCACATGTTATGGTCTGGCTGAAGTATGTGAATTTCTCTACTTGTTCTATGTCTTTTTCTTCTAATTTTATTTGAATTTCTTGCTTATTATCATGTCTACTTCTCAGCATACTTTTTGTCTTCTTAGCATTCATTTTCATTCCATACCTCCTTACTGTGTTACTTACATCATTCAAAATATCTTGTAAGTCTTGTTCTGTTTCAGCCATCAGTTCAGTGTCATCAGCATATCTTAAAT
>NW_013795239.1:0-583 GCF_000517525.1 Limulus polyphemus | reverse complement strand
GTCTCTTAATTTTACGGGACGTATCTTCTTCCGTACTGGTCTCCGTCTCGTTGGCTTCTGCTTCATGTGGGGTTCATCTGCTTCATCAGTAAATGTCCTATCATCGGTAACAGTCACATCAGTTGTAGTAACTTCATCAAGAGTTTCACCGTTTCCCTTCTCAAAACTGAGTTGAGTTTCTTCATCGACGGTGGCTTCTTCAGGTGTCACGTCTTCAGCGGCGTCATTTGTTCTGTGGTCCACTTCGTCCCAACTGAAATGTCCTGGACCATGATAACGCCAAAGCCTGTTGGCATACACCACTTTTGGTTTACCTCGCCGACCACATTTTACCCGGAAATTCACGTCTGAGAGACGATCCACTATGTCATATGGGCCTTCCCATGGAGAAGACAACTTAGGAGACTTCCCTTTGGTCTTCCTGGGATTATACAACCACACCTTGTCTCCTGGTCCAAAGTTGACTTCAGTAGATCTCTTATCATAAGTTAACTTCATCGAATCAGCAGATGTTTTCAAGTTTCAACGCACTTGATGGTGGATATCATCCATCCTTTCCGATAACACTTTCACAAACTCCGAC
>NW_013795238.1:0-1022 GCF_000517525.1 Limulus polyphemus | reverse complement strand
GCTGAACCAACAAGTTGATATTTTGTTCATATATATGATTTATCCTATTTATTGATCTTTTTAATAATATAACATTATGTAGGAGCCAACTGCAGAGGATTATGTGCCATTAAAAGTGAAAAGTAGTCCTCAGAAAAGTCGTGCAGGGTTTCAGGCAGAGTTAGTGTGTCTTACACCTTGGGTTAATGGAGAGACACCAGGTCATATCACTGCCTTAAGTGTCAACTCTTCCTATGGCTTGTGAGTTAGAAATCATATTTTTGTATTTTCTACTAATTTAGTTATTAATATTTTTATGAAATCCATATTTTTTTCAAAGAGTTATTTATTGTTTTTGTTTATATCTACATGAGAGAATTTACTACAGATACAATCAGGTAGCATTCATGTAATTTTTTAAATAAAACATTTTTGTACAAGTCAGCAAAATTGAAAATAATTGAATATATAAGACAAATAATTCTTCTTGTAGAATGGCGTATGGGAATGAATGTGGTTTGGTTGTTGTTAATCTAATTCAGAAAACATGTTTATTGAACATGGGTACTCCAGACCTTTATGGTGAATGAGCATTTTATGTTTGTCAAAATATAACATTTATGTGTAGAAAACCATTACTCTTTTAGTAAATTGTAAGAAATAAATATTCTTTAAAATTCATCTGTATGGAAACATATCATGCACTGCAGTTAAAGTCTGCATATAAAAATAATTTTATTAATTGAACTGCTTGTTAAGTACTTCATTTCTGTGCATTTCATTGTAGTAACTGAATAATACAATACACAGCAAACTGAAAGATGATCATCTTTATCACCTAGCTTTCTTTGTGAAAGTTATTTTTTTGAAAGGAAAAGGAAGACTAAGAATTACTTGTACCACAGGTTCAGCAGACCCATATCGAAGAGTGGCTCGATCACCAAAAAGAAATATCACTGTAGCATCAAATGACAACAGATCTTTAGAACAGGACAGCTGTTGCTCACCGTCACCTAATCAGGTTTGAGAATCATGCATTTATA
>NW_013795237.1:0-583 GCF_000517525.1 Limulus polyphemus | reverse complement strand
GATGAGGAAAATGATATCATTTTCGGATTCAGCGTACAGGAATTACTGTAGAACATGTAAGAATTTCAAGACAATAAGACAATCGCAGACCTATGTTATCATCATGCTTCTCCAGTGTAAAAAAGATGTTCCCACCAAAACAATTGTTATGATAACAATAGTTCTATGCCAATCCCTATTTGAACACATACCATGGAAAATCAAGAGGACCAATGAACGCAAAGGACATTCAGTACAAGAACAATATTAAAGTTTTTGATCATCTAAGAAATTTTCATACATTATATATTTTTAATTTGTAATTTCTACAAATCTGGCAAGAGACGAATACTGCTGAGAATGTAAGAAATAAATAAAAGTGCAAAACAGTATCATTCTTTTCATTACTGTCAAAAGTCAATGTATAAGGATATCCGAAAAGGAAGCGGGTTGCTCATTTCCCATTCAACTATAAACTTTATGGTGTTGTTAAGGTTAAGAAAATTAAGGTTTTTGAATATCCTTACAACTAGATGGTGTTGTTAAGGTTAAAAAATTAAGGTTTTTGAATATCTTTACAACTACATGGTGTTATTAAGGTTAA
>NW_013795236.1:0-583 GCF_000517525.1 Limulus polyphemus | reverse complement strand
AACTAGAGTTACACCTAGGTGTTCATGGAGTAGTTGTACCCAGTAAGGCTAAAAATGAGTATGGTGGTTATAAATTCGGTGACTATAGTTACAACTAGGTGTATATGGAGTGCTTGTACCAAGTAAGGCTGAAAATGAGTATGGTGGTTATAAATTTGTTAACTATAGTTACACCTAGGTGTTCATGGAGTAGTTGTACCAAGTAAGGCTAAAGTGAGTATGTTGGATATAAATTCGGTAACTATAGTTACACCAAGTTTTTTTAAGTAGTAGTTGTACCAAGTAAGGCTAAAATGAGTATGGTGGTTATAAATTCGGTAACTAGAGTTACACTTAGGTTTTTAGGGAGTAATTGTACCAAGTAAGGCTAAAGATGAGTATGGTGGTTATAAATTCGGTAACTAGAGTTACACCTACGTGTTCGTGTAGTTGTTGTACCAAATGACGCTAAAGATGGGTATAGTGGTAACAAATTCGGTAACTACAGTTACACCTAGGTGTTCGTGGAGTTGTTGTACCAAATAACGCTAAAGATGAGTATAGTGGTAACAAATTCGGTAACTACAGTTACACCTAGGTGTTC
>NW_013795235.1:0-862 GCF_000517525.1 Limulus polyphemus | reverse complement strand
TTACTTGGTACAATTACTCCATAAACACCTAGGTGTAACTCTAGTTACATAATTTATAACCAAAGGCTAAAATGAGTATGGCTTGGTACAACTACTCCATGAACACCTAGGCGGAAACTAGAGTTACAAATTTATAACCACCATACTCATCTTTAGCCTTACTTGGTACAACTACTCCATGAACACTTAGGTGTAACTCTAGTTACAGAATTTATAACCACCATACTCATCTTTAGCCTTACTTGGTACAACTGCTCCATAAATATTAGTTACACCTAGTAGCTACCGAATTTATATCCATCATACTCATCTTTAGCCTTACTTGGTACAACTACTCCATGAACACCTAGGTGTAACTATAGTTACCAAATTTATAACCACCATACTCATCTTCTGCTTTGCTTGGCATAAATACTCCATAAAAACCTAGGTGTAACTATAGTCACCGAATACATAATTACCATACTCATTTTTAGCCTTACTTGGTACAGCTACTCCTTAATACCTAGGTGTAACTATAGTTACCGAATTTATAACCATCATACTCATCTTTAGCTTTACTTGGTACAACTACTCCATGAACACAAAAGTGTAACTCTAGTTTCCGAATTTATAACCAACATACTCATCTTTAGCCTTACTTGATACAACTACTCCATGAACACCTAGGTGTAAGTCTAGTTACCGAATGTGTAACCCCATACTCATCTTTAGCATTATTTGGTACAACAACTCCACGAACACGTAGGTGTTACTATAGTTACCGAATTATAACCACCATACTCATCTTTAGCCTTACTTGGTACAACTACTCCATGAACACTTAGGTGTAACTCTAGTTACAGAATTTATAACCACCATA
>NW_013795234.1:0-583 GCF_000517525.1 Limulus polyphemus | reverse complement strand
GTGTCGCAAAAGTTTCGTCGGAACGAAGTTACGGAAAATCATTTAACAAACGGAGACGTAACACTATAATTATACGTCTGTATAGTTTGGCTTATTTCAGATATTCATGCAAAGCTACACACTTCGCTATAGCTGCACTTAATTCTGAGCTAATACACCAGAAAGAAGGTAACTTATCAACTACACCAACTACCATCATTTCTCGGGATACTTTCATCGAATAGTGGGATTTGACCGTCACTCTTATAAGGCACTCATGATGATTTTGTGCGACAATTCGACGCGAATCATAAACCCTCTAATCCACAAGACGAAACGCTAACCTATAGACCACGCCCGGTTCATCTCTGTGTGTAATAAAAAAAACCAGTGGTTAGAGTTACGGTACAATATACTTTCATTGTGAATAATTGATTGAAACTGTTCATATTTCTGGTTTAACCAATGAAAGTTAACATTTCTCTCTCTCTCAAAACCCTATTCCTCATCTGGTCATGATTTTGTCTAATATAAGCAGTTTTGTATTTGAGCATTCTTTCTCACCATCTTATTTATAATATCCACTACTTCTAATGTGTAAGCC
>NW_013795233.1:0-582 GCF_000517525.1 Limulus polyphemus | reverse complement strand
ATCTACTTCAGCCATTTTCACTTGATGGAAACCCGACTTTAAGTCCAGAGTTGAAAACCACCTGGCTCCACTTAGGGCATCAAGAGTGTCATCAATTCTTGGCAGTGGGTATGAGTATTTTTCGGTTATACTGTTTAGAGTCCTGAAGTCCACACAGCAAGTTGGGTCCCATCCTTCTCTGGACAAACACAAGGGGAGCTGACCAGGGACTATCTGATTTCTCGACTATCCCTTCCTTAATCAGGCCATCCATGACCTTTTTCATCTCTTGTCGCTTTGCTGGAACTATTCTCCTCGGAGGGATCTTTATTGGACGGTGCTTGCCTGTGTTTATTCTGTGCTCTACAAGGTCTGTGCAGCCGAGGTCATGATCTCCTTTCAAAAAGACGTCAGCATAATTTGCCAAGAGTTCTTTTACCTGAAGAGCCTGTGATGATGACAAATGGACTATGCTCTTCTTATAGAGGTCAGTTAAATGTTCTGGGAGTGGATGTCCTTTCTTTATGGTTGTAGTTCTTGCCTTAACATTGACTAGCTCTACCTCCTGGCACACAGCCAACAATGCCCCTTCCTTAAGTGTCT
>NW_013795232.1:0-1328 GCF_000517525.1 Limulus polyphemus | reverse complement strand
TGTGTAATGAACCAGTGAAAGTTTAGTTTGTGGTTTGATGAAAGAGGAGGATCCAGTGGTTTCTGACTGTTTATAATGAACGAGTGAAAGTTTAGTTTGTGGTTTGAAGAAAGAGGAGGATCCAGTGGTTTCTGACTGTGTGTAATGAACGAGTGAAAGTTTAGTTTGTGGTTTGAAGAAAGAGGAGGATCCAGTGGTTTCTGACTGTGTGTAATGAATGAGTAAAGTTTAGTTTTTGAATGTAGTCAGAACTGATAATAGTGTGGGTTCGTATATGGTGGTCTGTACTGAGAAACAAAACCTACCTTTACAATAGGGAATATCCGAAGACCAGTGGCCAGAGGGGAGACATAGTGTTTGTTCGCTGCCAATCAGAGTCTGGCCATCTCGACATGAAAACACCACTTTCGTGTCCATTCTATTGCTGTGGTTATTAATGTGTAACCCCGGAGTCTCATTGATCGGGGGACAATGAACAGCTGCAGGATAACAGATATAGCAACAACAATACATTTGTGTAATATAGTTTATAAACATCAGACAATCCACTAGGTGTATATAAGATATGTTATAAATTTAAAAAGTGCCGAATTAACCTTACGATATGTTGTAATATACATACACAAGCTTTAGCTTTGGTTCACTCACTGTCAGTACTTACTGTAAGATACACTTTAGCTTTGGTTCACTTGCTGTCAGTACTTACTGTAAGATACACTTTAGCTTTGGTTCACTTGCTGTCAGGTACTTATTGTAACATACACTTAAGCTTTGGTTCACTCGCTGTCAGTACTTACTGTAAGATACACTTTAGCTTTGGTTAACTTGCTGTCAGTACTTATTGTAACATACACTTAAGCTTTGGTTCACTCGCTGTCAGTACTTACTGTAAGATACACTTTAGCTTTGGTTCACTCGCTGTCAGTACTTACTGTAAGATACACTTTAGCTTTGGATCACTCGCTGTCAGCACTTACTGTAAGATACACTTTAGCTTTGTTTCACTCGCTGTCAGTACTTACTGTAAGATACATTTTAGCTTTGGATCACTCGCTGTCAGTACTTACTGTAAGATACACCTTAGCTTTGTTTCACTCGCTGTCAGTACTTACTGTAAGATACACTTTAGCTTTGGATCACTCGCTGTCAGCACTTACTGTAAGATACATTTTAGCTTTGGATCACTTGCTGTCAGTACTTACTGTAAGATACACCTTAGCTTTGGTTTACTCGCTGTCAGTACTTTCTGTAAGATGCACTTTAGCTTTGGATCACTCGCTGTCAGTACTTACTGTAAGATGCACTTTAGCTTTGGATCACTCGCTGTC
>NW_013795231.1:0-714 GCF_000517525.1 Limulus polyphemus | reverse complement strand
GGAAGTAAACGACGGCTAACTAACTGATGCTACAGATAGATACACAATTATTTCACAGTCAACCATCTTTAACCAATCAATTGCTTATATGGAAGTACATGGCGGCTAAATAACTGATGTTACAGATAGATTGATAATTATATATCAGCCAACCATAATTAACCAATCATTTCATTATATGGAAGTACATGTCGACTAATTAACTGATGTTACAGATAGATACATAATTATATAACAGTCAACTATCTTTAACAAATCATTTCATTATATGGAAGTACATGACGGATAACTAACTGATACTACAGATAAATACATAATTATATAACAGTCAACCATATTTAACCAATCAATTGATTATATGGAAGTACAGTTACAGATATATATATAATTATATAACAGTCAACCATCTTTAACCAAATTATTGATTATATGGAAAAACATGACGGCTAACTAGCTTATGTTACAGATAGATGCATAATTATATAACAGTCAACCATCTTTAACCAATCATTTCATTATATGGAAGTACATGAGGACTAACTAACTGATGTTACAGATACACACATAATTATATAACAGTCAACCATAGTTAACCAATCATTTCATTATATGGAAGTACATGACGGCTAACTAATTGATGTTACAGATAGATACATAATTATATAACAGTCAACCATCTTTAACTAATCAATTGATTAAATGGAAGTACATCAC
>NW_013795230.1:0-860 GCF_000517525.1 Limulus polyphemus | reverse complement strand
ATGTAACTCAGTGACTTGCACACAAAAATGTATTAAATTTGATGTAACTCAGTGACTTGCACACAAAAATAGTATTAAATTTGATGTAACTCAGTGACTTGCACACAATGTATTAAATCTGATGTAACTCAATGACTTGCACACAATGTATTAAATTCTAATGTAACTCAGTGACTTGCACACAATGTATTAAATTCTTATGTAACTCAGTGACTTGCACACAATGTATTAAATTTGATGTAACTCAATGACTTGCACACAAAAATGTATTAAATTTAATGTAACTCAATGACTTACATACAAAAATGTTTAAAGGGTTAAGTGGGAACAAGCTTTTTTTATTTGATGTAATGAAAATTAACAATATTGGTTCGTATTAAGAATACTCTAAAATAATTGCTAACAAATCAGTTCTATAGATGCTGCAGTAATGCATGATCTGAAGACATATTCTATCATAGATGCAGCAGTAATGAATGATCTGAAGAAGTATTCTATCATAGATGCTGCAGTAATGCATGATCTGAAGAAGTATTCTATCATAGATGCAGCAGTAATGCATGATCTGAAGAAGTATTCTATCATAGATGCTGCAGTAATGCATGATCTGAAGAAGTATTCTATCATAGATGCTGCAGTAATGCATGATCTGAAGAAGTATTCTATCATAGATGCTGCAGTAATGCATGATCTGAAGAAGTATTCTATCAAAGATGCAGCAGTAATGAATGATCTGAAGAAGTATTCTATCATAGATGCAGCAGTAATGAATGATCTGAAGAAGTATTCTATCATAGATGCTGCAGTAATGCATGATCTGAAGAAGTATTCTATCATAGATGCTGCAGTAATGCATGATC
>NW_013795229.1:0-584 GCF_000517525.1 Limulus polyphemus | reverse complement strand
TCAATTAACAAACGGAGACGTAACAAATTGGTGTCAGAAGTGGGATGAAAAAAAAACGGAAACGAGAGGTGGAAAATCAAACTACAGCTTAGTAGACTTGATGGCAGAAATACAAGAGCAGCAAAAGAAACAAGAAGAACGAGAAAATGAACGAGAAAAGAAACAAGAAGAGAGACAACAGCAGCTGCAAGAAAACCTGCAACAGTGGCAGCTCGAACAACAAAATAAACAAGAAGAGAGATTACAGCAGTGGCAACTGGAACAAGAAAGCAAACAGGAAGAAATTCAGCAGCAACTACAGGAAAATCAACAACAATGGCAAGAAGTACAAATGGAAAACATTAGTAAATTTAAAAGCGAATTAGATACGTTAAAGAACGATTTATTGTCTGTTACACAAGGAGGATACATTAACCATCGACTTAACCAGCCCCAGACAATGACAAGCCCCTTCCAGACCCTGCAGCTAAACCCTAATGCAGACATATTCAGTCCCGCTATAAGTCACATCCCAGATATGAATGTCAGTAATAGGAGTGATCCAGTGACGAAGGAAGCCACAGGAATACGATGGGAAGGCACCG
>NW_013795228.1:0-970 GCF_000517525.1 Limulus polyphemus | reverse complement strand
TCAATGATGTTACATAAAGTTCTTTTTACTAGGACAAAGCTGTAACTTTCACATTCACGAATATCAGATTTTTATAACAACATATCTTCAGTGTGATATTGTTGCTAAATAGATTATACTTTCTCAGACTCTCTAATATGTTCATATGGTGAATACCATATATATATAGTTTTGCAGCAATATCAAATCATCATCTTGAAATACAAGATCAGTAAAGATAATGTCAAATATAATGTCAAATGTAGTACAGTAATGTACAGGAAACATTTTTTTTAATTTTCATATGTGAGTGGGCATTTTCTTGTGCATCAGCCAAATCTGTTAGCCAGAACTAAATATTATGATTTCCAGTGGTGTTATTTTGGTTTTCAATCTGATGTGCATGGAAATCTTGCAAACGTAACGAAGTGCCTCTGGGTACGAGAAGAACAAAATCTTCATAGTTACAACAGAAGGAAACACCACTCAACGTGATAAAGCTATGTTGCCTCGGGCAACAAAAATGTTATAACACATGCACGTTTCATACCAATAATTGTTAGAATGAAAAAATAAATACAGTTGTGTCACATTCCTTAGAAAACGTCAGCAGCTACTAAATAGATAATTAACATTAGCTGGAGTATAATTTATGTTATAGACAAACATCAATTTTACAACTATTCTAACTTATGCTTATTATCAGCTAAGATTGATTTACGAGGTAATACATTCAGTACAGTCCAAAAACCACTTTCTATACTTTACCAATGATTTAAGTCCGAGGTTCGGCGTTATTGACAGTTGAAATATATATATGTTACAAAACAGCCTTCTAAGGGGGAAGCGCATAATTACATTATAAAGTAAAAATGTTTTGTGTGTTTAGTTACTAGACCATAACACTACTATTCATTCTTCTTAACGAGATACATAAAATGAAATACAAAACAACCTCCTATACTTTACAATGTTGATTTTATTTCGAATT
>NW_013795227.1:0-584 GCF_000517525.1 Limulus polyphemus | reverse complement strand
CATATCTACATGTGTTTCCTTAAGTACGAGTGGATTAAATAGGACCCAATAGCTAGTATAGTTCTATGACCCACTGATGACTTAAGTCAGCAGCCAATGTGTTAATTAACTCATCTATTTACAACAAATCTACATGTGTTTCCTTAAGTCCGAGTGGATTAAAAAGGAAAAAATAACTGGTATCCTTCTATGACCAACTGTTGACTTTATTCTACAGCAAATGTGTTAATTAACTCATCTATTTACAACATATCTACGTGTGTTTCCATAAGTCCGACAGGATCAAATAGGTCCTAGTAACTAGTATCGTTATGTGACACACTGTTAACTTTAGTCAGCAGCCAATGTTTTAATTAACTCATCTATTTACAACATATCTACTTGTGATTCCATAATTCCGACTGGATTAAATAGGACCCAATTGCTAGTATCGTTCTACGACTCACTGTTGACTTTAGTCTGCAATCAATGTGTTAATTAACTCATCTATTTACAAAATATCAACATGTGTTTTTAAGTCCGAATGGATTAAATAGGCCCCAATAACTAATTTCGTTCTATGACCCACTGTTTACTTTAGTCTT
>NW_013795226.1:0-583 GCF_000517525.1 Limulus polyphemus | reverse complement strand
TTAAATTTTTATGTCTTCTTACTGACAGTACACAGTATTCGTTAACTCTTGTGTCTTCTTATCGACAGTACACAGTATTGTTAAATCTTGTGTCTTCTTATTGACAGTACACAGTATCGTTGAATCTTGTGTTTTTTATTGACAGTACACAGTATTGTTAAATCTTGTGTTTTCTTATTGATTGTACAAAGAATCATTAAATCTCGTGTCTTCTTGTTGATAGTACACAGTATTGTTAAATTTGTGTCTTCTTATTGACAGTACACAGTATCGTTAAATTTTTAGTCTTATTATTCATAGTAAACACTTTCGTCAAATCTTGTGTCTTCTTATTGATAATACACAGTAATGTTAAATCGTGTGTCTTCTTATTGATAGTACACAGTATTGATAAATCTTCTGTCTTCTTATTGACAGTACACAGTATTGTTAAATCTTGTGTCTTCTTATTTACAATACACAGTATGGTTAAATTTTGTACCTTCTTATTCATAGTACACAGTATAGTTAAATCTCGTGTCTTCTTATTGATAAAACACACTATCGTTAAATCTCGTGTCTTCTTATTGATAAAACACACTAT
>NW_013795225.1:0-583 GCF_000517525.1 Limulus polyphemus | reverse complement strand
TGTTCATCGGTTTTTCTTCATTTTAGAATTATTTTGTCTGATTAGTGGAGGAGTTGTTAATCAGACAAAATCGTTTGGTATGTTATTAGGAAATTGGTGTGAAGAATCGATATACCCTATCCGGTGGAAGGATGGTCCTGTATCACTTTTGCGTATTTCTTTTCTGGGAGATATTATAAAATGTAATTGGCCGGGAGTAGTCAAACATTTTGATCGTTGTTTGTCTTCTTGGCGTAGAAGGGATCTTTCGTTGATTGGTAAGGCGTTGGTTAATAATTCATTAGCGTGCGCGAAAATTTGGTATGTGGCATCTTTTATACCTATTGATCAGGCTACATTAACTTTATTTAATACATCTACATTTCGATTTTTGTGGAGGGGAAAACGCGATCTGATACGTCGTTCATCTTTGTATTCAGAACTAGCTGGTGGTGGTCTGGGATGGTGTAATATTAAATTGAAAATTCAGGCTATACATCTGAAACATTTGGCCGACATATGTCAAGGATCAACAAGTAGATGGTGGTATTTTGCTCGTTACTGGATGGGTTTCCATCTTCGTCACATCAATAGTGAGTTACCC
>NW_013795224.1:0-1273 GCF_000517525.1 Limulus polyphemus | reverse complement strand
GGTATCTCATAACAGAACAAAATACTTGACATTTCTCACATCACATTGTTTTATGCATGTGCTGTAAAACTGAATTTACATTAATCTCAGTTCCTAATCAACAACATCACATTTTGTTTTAAATGTCAAGTATTTTGTTCTGTTATGAGCTCACATCACATCATTTTATGCATGTGCTGTAAAACTGAATTTACATTAATCTAAGTTCCTAATCAACCACATCACATTTTGTTTAGTGTAACTCAGTGGTGATTCTATTATTATAATGCTTAAATATTGTATAATATCCACCAAGGATCAGTAGTAAAGAAATGTAGATGTACCACTTATTAGGAGAACTGCGTATATAGTGACCTGTGAAAGGTGGGAAATCACCTACATGGTTTGAAAAGGTTAACTATGTCTGATCTAGTGATTTAAAAAGTGCGATTTATTACGGAACATTGGGTATCACTGACCAAAGAAATATAAGATACTTGGTAGAATATAAGGACGGAGAATCGTTCGTCTGCCAATGACATGAGAGATGCTAAATATTTGTAAATATCTAAACAAAGAAAGGATGTAAACCAGTGATAAAAATTCGAATGTTAAGTACTAACGAAGGAAAGCTAAAACTATCTTCTGTTGTGACCTAAACAGATATATATCACTTAGTAATCAATACTGTTGAACATCGGCTGAGCCTAAACAGAAAGATATCACTCAGTCATCGAGATTTTTCAAAATTGGCTAAATCTATCTTTTACTCCCACCCCCGGTGGCTCAGTAGTAAGTATTCAGTGTCATGAAGTTAAAAATCAGGTTTCGATGCCCCGGTAGGTAGAACACAGCTAGCCCATTGTGTAGCTTTGTGCTTTAATAACAACTACATCAAACCCAATTACCTATATTTTATCAGTGGCTGATACTCAACAATTTAGCTTTCCTGGATCCATGACATAGATATCCAACTGAAGATAGCTACTCTGTCTAAAATAATAATAATAATCTATCTTTTACTCCCACCCCCGGTGGCTTAGTAGCAGCGATTAAAATGATGTTCAGCATAAGGAATTAATTAGAAGATATTAATACTTCATTAGTCGATATTTTAAGACATGTTATTCAATGGATTAAAAAAAGAAAACTCAAAACATCGTAAATATAAATTCTCTCCAGGTGTTACTGTTGCTGGAAATAAACTTTATCGTTTTTTCTTTTGTTTTTTGTCAATATCATATTGTTTCTTTGTTCGGAAATTCTTACAATGCTACAGAAGGGCTATCTGTGC
>NW_013795223.1:0-1823 GCF_000517525.1 Limulus polyphemus | reverse complement strand
GTTTAAGTAGTAATTTACTAGAAATATTTATAAATGATGCTCCATTTTTAAATATTTTTTCAATATTAAACAAAGATTTAAAATCAAAAACTTGTAACTTTGTTGTTTCAATATACAGAATTTAAGAAGTACAAATACAGTGTGTGTATCAGTTTTAAGTTCTCATCAACATCAGGTATTAAACTATATAGACAAATTATTGATGATAAATAAAGGTGTTTTTACTAGGACAAAGCTGTAACTCTTCAATTACATAATACTAAATGAACTTGCAGCTCAAATTCCAATGTTCCAACATATCCACAAATCCCTCCTTAATGCCATCAGCTGTCTAACCTCGCTATCTCTTGTTGTTCCTTTGACATCAGTAAACAAGTACATTTGAAAATCCTATAGATGTTTTAATATTGTTGCTTATGTTTTTTCTATTTGTATTTCAACTGTTTTTTATGTCAATTTGGTTCCATATTACCAGCAACGTTTCCATGCACATCAGATTGAAAACCAAAGTAGTAGAGTAATGTACAGGAAACATTTTTTTTTAATTTTCATATGTGAGTGGGCATTTTCTTGTGCATCAGTCATAGCTGTTAGCCAGAACTAAATATTATGATTTCCAGTGGTGTTATTTTTACAAGTATATTTGACATTATCTTTACTGATCTTGTATTTCAAGATGATGATTTGATATTGCTGCAAAACTATATATATGGCATTCACCATATGAACTTATTAGAGAGTGTGAGAAAGTATAATCTATTTAGCAACAATATGACATTGAAGACATTTTGTTCTAAAAATCTGATATTGGTGAATGTGAAATTCATTTATAAACGAGGCAACATAGACAAGTTATAGTATACAATTCTTTAAATAATAAAAGAGCATTTATGTAATATACTTGTATTCCTTGCTTTGGTCGTAATTTAGACTTGCCAATCAACAAAGGGTTTGCATTTCATAAATTGCTGCTAACAATAAATGTAAAAGAACACTGCAGAAAAAAACATGTTGATTCAAATCTCTCTAATCATCAAATCATACATCATGAGTCTACAAGGTGGAACTAACTACTTAGTGGTTGACGAAAGATTTCTAGAACAACAGCAAACCATAAGAGCAGTTCTTGTCAATGATAATAAAGCTGGTATCTTATGCTAAAAAAACAAAACACTGTCCACTCTGAGTATTATTTGAAATATAGTAATTTATACCAACTGAATGATTTTTACAGAGGTGTTTAAACTATTAATCTCAATACCTGTATCTTTATGTAGATTTAAACACAAACTTTTCTCCACATTAAAATACTTTTATTTGTGAACTTTTGTTTAATAATTGTAATACCAGATATCAGTCATTGTTATAATTGTTGTCTAGATACCTACTTTAAAGTAGTGTTCCACAGTTAAACAAATATACAATGCTCAGTATACTGTTATCTAATGAAGGTTTCTGTAAGAGGAGCTGAAAGCTCGCAATTAAAAGTATTTTAACACAGAGAAAAGTCGTATATTATTCTCCATCTTCATTTACCTAAACAACAGTATAATATAATATTTAGCAGTAAAGGAAATACACATTCATTTTGGAAAAGAGAAAACAAAGGAAAGAATAGCTAGCTATAGATTTGAAAAGTAGATATACAGAAGAAGCCCTCTCACTTATATTGAGTTTTTCCACTTTACAAAAATTGACTTTCTGCAGCAACCGAAAACTGAAACACTGTCAGGTGAGGACACATATTAAGGACACCATGATCAAATGCAAACGGTTTTCTATGTATTCACTCTAATAAAGTTGAAGCCAGACCTGGAGAGACT
>NW_013795222.1:0-1024 GCF_000517525.1 Limulus polyphemus | reverse complement strand
TATATATATATGACTTCGATATGCGACCAAAGAGTGTGAAAATCATAATATGGGACTTTCATTTAAATCGCGCAAAATATTTTTGGGTGAGTTTGTTTTAGTTGAGGCAAAGCACCAATTCTAGAGGATATCTGGTTCACGTATAATGTATAATATATGACAAAAATTGTCAGTTTTGTATTCTATATACACAGGAAGGAGACAGATACAAGTTAGATTGTGGCGGTGAAACCAATCACGTGATCAGACACCAAGCTTCTGATCAATGCTGGTGAGGAACTGATCTCATTTGCAAAGGCACGAGATCGAACTTTTCGATCAGCAAGGTTCACAAAGACTTACATGTGGGAACGTTTACTTTTTTTTTTTCCCTATAAACGAATTTATCCCCTTTCCCCCTCCTTATCCCCTGGCACCATCATGAATTATTCCCACACAACTGCATAATATACTGACTGGTCTTAGTTGTTGAAAACTTTCGAAGCCTTTAATATAGGTTCTTCTATTCCTCTCTTTCCGGCTTCCTCTTCAGCATTTTAAATACATGATAACTACGTTTAACATGAAAATATAGTCTCACAAATTAAAAGTTGTTGTATAGACTATCTCGAAGAAGAATCTGAAAACTTTCTACAAACATTTCTAGCCTACCAGGCTACGTTTAACATAAAAATATAGTCACACGAACCTGGTAGGCTAGAAATGTTTGTAGAAGGTTTTCAGATTCTTCTTGGGGGGGGGGTAGTCTATACAACAACTTTTAAGTACGTTTAACATGAAGTTATATTCTCACGAACCTGGTAGGCAAGCAATGTTTGTAGAAAGTTTTCAGATTCTTCTTCGAGATAGTCTATACAACAACTTTTAAGTACGTTTAACATGAAAATATAGGCTCACGAACCTGGTAGGCTAGAAATGTTTGTAGAAAGTTTTCAGATTCTTCTTCGGGATAGTCTATACAATAACTTTTAATTACGTTTAACATGAAAATATAGTCTCACGAACCTGATAGGCTAGAAATGTT
>NW_013795221.1:0-1529 GCF_000517525.1 Limulus polyphemus | reverse complement strand
GCTATTGTATTCTGATATCTCATTTTCTGTATAAACCAATCACTCTCTCTGATGAACAGTTATTATTGTCTTGCTGAAAATGACCATACTGACTACCTTGACGATCATGCCCCCTGGTTTGAAAGAGTTACACAATATTTTACGAAGCACGTGCACACTAGTCTTCATGGTGACCAGTATCCTTTTTCCTCTTGGCTAATTATCTACTTCACCCCTGCTGACAACAACTCGATCATTCTCTTCAACCTCCATGACCTTTAGAATTTTAACGTAATTTTTGTCACCATAGGATATCGAAACAGTTTGGCTTTTTGATTTGATATCGTGAAGTTTCCTGTTTCTATTTCTTAACAAAAGAGAAATGTCAATACAGCTCAAAAACAACTGATTGTGCTTTTAGCTTATATATTTGTCATTAACTGAGATACGAAAATCAAATCGCCAGAGTTTGTATTTGTGACTTATTGTACTCATATCGTTTCCTATGCGATTTTATAAATTAGATATCGGTTATGGCCAACTTAATCCCAAAACACATTATCTCGCGGTAAAGGAATTATTTGGAGAATGTAAAATTTGTTTTAGTTAGAAAATGGCTACCCATAAATCCTGATGTTAATCCAGCTGAAAGTTTGTGTTAATACTTGATATTTAAAGCCAATTTGTCTATAGCAAGTTTTAGAGAGTGTACAGAAAAATGAAATGATAGACTGATTGATAGTACCAAAACATTAGTAACATCCATTTCTAAACACATTATTTACGATTCAGTTTACTGTGTTCCACGAACTCAGACTTTTCATCGGTACTTTAGATATATTATATACTAATCTCTGTTTTTATTTCACTCGAAGTTATTTGTTTGTAGTAGGCTTGTATACAGTTTATGTGTCTGATATATGTCTTAGATATATTGATAAAAAAGAAAAACGCCCGCGGTCTCAAGTAATTAAACACCACAACATGAAATAAGGACACATTAAGTCATTTTTGTATATACACTTTCTGTAGTTTTCCACATCTTACAAAAAACGAGTATTTTGGGGTACTTATTCCATTAATATTTTAACGGTGGCGTTCATTTATAATATTAAAATAATGAAATCACAATTTAAGACATTAAGTTATACTATCTTCTGTTACCTAACTTGTATATGATTTTTATGAAAGCCACTACTAGTTGATAGGAAGTAGTTTGAAAAATTGTAATACCCTAAATAAAAATGTACAATTCCGAAGTGATAGAAAGTTATTAATCACCAATTCGAAATTCTTACTCTTGAGAAAATGTTTGGACAAACTAACCAGAACTTACGATGATGTCCTATACACCTGGAAAAAAGCTAAGCACCCCCGTGTTTTTTCAAGTGATTCAGATTCGACGTTCTTGTGACTGATTATAAACTAACATTCAATCTAAACGTGTTTATCAAATGAAATTATGCATTATTGGGCACAAGAAAACAAGATTATCACCGTAAAATAACAATTTTTAATTTACATATCATGACATCAAAATATGGACAGTT
>NW_013795220.1:0-585 GCF_000517525.1 Limulus polyphemus | reverse complement strand
AGATTCGAACCCGCGACCCTCAGATTGTGAGTCGAGCGCCCTAACCACCTGGCCATGCCGGGCCTATGACTTACAAACACCTGAATATACTGTCAAGTTTGTTTGAAATTCAAGAGTAAACTATATTTTAGTCTTCTTCTATAGCTTGAATGGCATTTATTTATAGGTATAGCAAATTATAAATACTTCTTATAAAAATACGAAATCTCTATTTATTCAGTCTCTATAATATTTGGAAAGGTTTCCAAGTTTATTATCTTATCTTGTTAAAAAAAAACTATACAAAATATAAACTTGTAATTTTCCACTATTTTTTGTTTAATTGTAATTTCTTAACGTCCCCGTTAATAGCGCCCTCGTGATAAAATGTGATGCGCTAGAAGTATAGTTTGGTTTGTTCTGAATTTCGAGCACAGCTACACGAGGGCTATCTGCGCTAGCCGTCTCTAATTTAGCAGTGTAAGACTAGAGAGAAGGCAGATAGTCATCACCACCCACCGCCAACTCTTGGGCTACTCTTTTACCAACGAATAGTGGGATTGACCGTCACATTATAACGCCCCCACGGCTGAAAGGGCGAGCATG